>NC_069094.1:17417259-17432259 GCF_947172395.1 Bicyclus anynana
TGGCCCTTGACCCAGGTGATGTGTGTAGGGTTTGAGCGTGCCTGTATGAGCTTGTGTGTTTTGGAAACTAACGGATTAGTGTTACTGCGATCTTGTAATGCTTTTAAAGCGGCTTGTGAATCGGTGAATATGGAAAGATGTGAGTTTGGATATTCAGAGTGAGCCCACGAACAGGATTTATAAATTGCAAATAGTTCTGCTTGAAAGACCGAACAAGAGGAGTGAAGTTTGAATTTCTTGGTGGCAATCTGTCGGTCAAGTCTGTAGACGACAAAAGCAGCTCCAACCGACGAGTCCTCCAACTTGCTGCCATCAGTGTAGATATTAATAGATTCAGGTGTGTGTTCTGATAAAGAGTGTTGCGAAGTAAGTACAGAAGGGTCCAGATGAGCGAGAGAGACTCTTCTAGAAGGATGTAAAAGCTGATGTGATGGTGTTGGTCGTTCAAGCATTATATCATCAGGTAATAGTTGTGTAATCCCTGTGAGTCTGATTTGTTCTAGTGAATGTACCTCTCTGACCTTTAGATCGAGAGGGGTGAGTCCTGCTAATGCAATAGCTGCTGTAGTGGAAATCGTCTTGAATGCTCGAGTTATTTTGATGGCAAAGCCACGCTGCATGCCCAGCAGCCTACGTTGAATTCCCTCCTTCAGAGCTGCCTGTCCCCATACGCCAGCAGCATATGTGACAATAGGCTCTATGACGTGTAAGTAGATGGTCCTCACGTTTTCTGGATGTGCACCCCAAGTGGGTCTAGAGTAGAGACATAGTCTGCTGAATATGCGCGTGGCCTTTTTGATGATATATTCAACGTGGCTGTTAAACAGTAGTTTCTCATCAACCATGACCCCCAAGAGCTTGATTTCGTTAACAAAAGGTAGACGTAAGCTTTCTATTTTGATGACAGCCTCCTTGGCTTTAGGTGTGAATGCTATAAGTTGAGTCTTGGAGGGGCTAAATGTTAACTTAACACTCTCTCCCCATTCAACAATTTTTTGTAGCGCATTATTTGTCATCTCCTGAAGGTCATAGACGCTACTGTTGTGGGTAACGAGCAAAACATCGTCTGCAAATGCTTGGATGTGACAACCGTCTGGCAGAGACATCTCAAGAAGTTCATCCAAGACAATATTCCACATAGTGGGACCACAGGCAGAGCCCTGTATGCAGCCCTTAGACAGTGCCTTGGTGACACGCTCATTCGCATAGTCTAGAACGACTTCTCGATCCTGAACATAGCTCTTTATTAAGCCGAATATGTTTTTCGCACAACCGATACGCCTAAGTCCAGCAAACAGAGCGGGCCACCAAGCGTTATCAAATGCCGCTTTGATGTCAAGCGAAACGGCTATCACATATTCGTGCCTCAGCTTAGCTGATCGGATGACATCAAGAGCTGTAGTTATTGCTGCTGTGGTGTTAGTCTGATCCTTGAAACCGAACTGTCGGTTATTTAGTTTACCGTCCCTGGCAGAAACAAATGTCACCCTCTTAATAAAAAGCTTCTCCAGCATTTTTCCAAAAACTGGTATAAGTCCAATCGGTCTGTGAGAAGCGAGAGCGGTGTAATCCGTTTTGCCAGGCTTGGGAATGATTTTGACATAAGCCTGTTTCCACTGCCGAGGAAAGTGCTGCAACTGTAAGCATCTGTTGGCGATATCTGTTATGACTTTGGGGTATGCAAGAGAGAACTGTGTGCATATATCTGAAGTCAGGCCATCCATACCAGGCGCCTTCTTCGGATTCATTGTTTTTAGCAGTTCCAGCACCTCCTGGACAGCGAAAGGAGGCTCGTCAGAAGAGTCAGGTTTATCATGCTCGTGACTTCTCAAGTACGAGTGCTGAGTAGAGCTGTCGGGAGTGTCGTCGGGATAGAAGTTGTCCAGTAATATTTTGGCAGTCTGTCTAGCATCAGTGGTGTGGTCGTTTCCTACCTTAAAAGTAGTTGGAGGGCGTCGTGGATTCGTGTCTTTCAAAAGTCTATTAGTAAGTGTCCACACATTTTCTTTTGTCTGAAGATTACAAAATTCACGAAAGTCTGATGTTGAAGCTTCCCTCAGTTCTTGCGCATAGAGTTTACGTAAATTTAAAAGATCTTCGGCGATTTGACCTACTTCATCGGAGTTTCTACGTTTTGCAGCATGAAGTTTGTGGTGAAGTTCAATGACTTCGGTTTTGCGCAATTCTAACTGGTCAGTCCACCAAGGAGGTTTTGAACGGCCGCCTGATCTCTTAACCGGCATGGAAACCAGACAAGCAGCATGGATAGTCTCTGTTATTCTGCCAATAAAGAGCTCTAACTCTTCTGCGGTAAGGTTTGATATCTCAGTATCAAGAATATCAGATGTTGTCATGATAGTATGAAGTTCAGCCTTGAAGCTAGCCCAGTTAGCCTTGCGGCTTTTGTACCTGTAAGTTGAAGTATTATCTGCTACACCACAATGCTTATCGCCAGATATATCTAAAGAAAAATCTATCGCGTTGTGTGGTGAAGTTTGGCAGGCCTCAAGATTGACCTTCCAGTCAGAGACCAAATCAAAAGCTGATGCCGAGGCCATTGTCAGGTCAATGATTGTAGAGCAGTACTGACCATGCGTTACAGTTTCGAAAGTTGGGACGTGACCCGTGTTGCAAAAGTAGTAGTCGCGTCCAAAAGCCATGTCGGTGACAACGTTTCCGCGAGCATTAGCCCTCTCGCTGCCCCAGATTGGGTGCCAACCATTGAAGTCACCCCCCACGACACAACGAGAGTCCCCGATGCTACCTAGAAAGTCGTCAAGCTGATCAAGTGTTCCGCAGCTGTCGTTGTCAGGTTCTAAATACACTGAAGCTAAAAACATTGTCGAAAAGCCGACGCGGAGCTGTATCACGGCTAAGTTGGTTGAGGAAAACTGCGAGAAACCCAAGGTTGTGAAATTATTTACTCCCTCTTTGACAAAGATGCAGGCTTTGACCCTGCCCGCGGGACTAGGGAACTGATAAATGCGGATTCCGGGGATATTTTTGACTAAATTGATGGAGCCAACATATGGCTCAGACACAAGTGCTATTGAATGTTCGCCTGAAATAAAGTAGCGAACAAACTCCAGTAGACTATTTTTTGACCGATTAATATTGCACTGTAATAATTTAACTAAGTTACGCTGATCCATAATCGATTCTGTTGTCTGTTCGCTTCTTCATTGTTTGTAGTATGGGACATGATAAAGATGTAGCTTTATGATTGGTGCTATTAGTCAAATTGAATTTTGAGTTGTTTTTCTCGCAGTTATAGCATTTCACAGCGTTGCCTCCCTGGCCATCGATCTCTTGTGCCGGGCAACGACTGTCATCGCCGTGGGAAACAGAGGCGCAGTAAGCGCAGGGTTTTAGTTCAGCTGTACACCTCTTGCTGGTATGCCCAAATTGAAGACAAGAGTGACACTGCAGGAATGGAGAAAACTCTTCTGCATGCACGCGTTGATGGTCGACACGTAGCCTTCCAATTTGCACCACAGTTCTGAACAACTGCGGACTGGTAACGAAAACGGCATTGTACAGTTTCGAGTTTCTGTTGTTGTTCCTTTTGAACTTCAATGTCAAGTCCTGTTCGGTAAACTTATCCAATTCCATATTTTGGCCCAAAATGACTTCCACCAGGTCTTCCGCGGGCATGTCGCTGGAAATGCCTTTGAGTATGAACATAGGCTTTAGTTTCTTAACATGTTCCGCTGTGACCTGTGCTGCAGGTGAGTTTTGCAGACGTCTAAGGGCATCTTCACAGTCCTGGTGGGAGTCAAATTCGACTCTGAGCTTATTTTTAGACAGAGGAGCCACTTTAGCAGGAGCATATTTCGCTTCCCGGAAGCTGATACTTTTTCGGAAGGCCTCTACAGTTTCTTGTCGCGTACCAACAGGAGTCTTCGTCGTTATTAAGAGTGCCGGTCTCGAAGATATCGGAGGCGGTGGCGGCGAAGGCGTTGCAGCGACCGTAGCTCTTGTTGAAGGTCGGATGCCCGCACTCTTGTACGCAGGTCGGCCAGCCATCTGTGCATAAGACACCTTTGAACCCGAAGAGAGAATCGAGCCGGCTGTACTAAGTTCAGCACGCAACTTCCTGACCTCGCTAATGCAGGTAGTGAGCTCCGACCTGAGCTCCTCGGGTGAGTTGGAAGTGCCATTCGGCATTGAAACGTCGGCAACGAAGGCTGCAGACGTGGAATCACTCGAGGCGGTCTCTGTTGCTGCCATGACGGCGGGAGCAAGGCGTTCGAAGGCATTCATCGCTTTCTGTGTCTCCGCAGCTGCCGCAATGATCAATCTCTTGTTAGAGGCAGTGACGCTTTTGCCCTCCTGAGTCGCTTTTATGGTGATCATAGAGAGCAGCGTCACTACTCTCGACAAGGAGGCTAGATCTTTCACCTCAGCCGCCGTCGCCGGGAGGTCAGGGGGCAGATGTGTGGGAGGGACACGTAGCACACGACGTGGAGCGCCTGATGATGGCAGGGAAGCGGTGACCCCCGTCTCGCATATAGGGGCCACAGAAGAGGTGCTGGTTTCATTTGCAGGCAGTTCTGTATTAGTCACTTCATTTGCAGGCAGTTCTGTATTAGTCACAACTACTGCAGCTGGTGATGGGGTGGGGGGTAGATTAGTATTGCCATCGGATGACGACATTATGAGCTAAAAGACTGCACTATTATAACAAAGGAATAAAAATGTTATAGAAAAACGGTTTTCTTTATGGTATTGCTCATGTCCTACACCCTCATACAAGAGATAAGGGCGGGCGGAAGGGCCAGGAAATCGAGTTTTTGCCGAATATCTCGGGAACCACCGGAGCGATTGCCGAGTTTGGGGGCGCGTTAGACGCGGGCCGACGAGCGCCACAGCCCAACACCAAGATCAAAACGATCGGACTTAAATGTGATGAAATATCACAAGAAAGGCCGACTCTTCGATCTGGGTTAGCCGTCAAAACGCTCGCAAACCGTGAAAAGACCAAGGAACGATCGCGCAAACGGCGCGGCGTAGCTACTTGAGACGAAATCGGTACAATAAAAGCGAAAAACCCGGAACCTGAAAGGTACAGAAACCAATGGTATATTACGGTTTTCGAGGGCTTAGGTGCACTTTTTCAATATGAAAAATCGAGTTTTTGCCGAATATCTCGGGAACCACCGGAGCGATTGCCGAGTTTGGGGGCGCGTTAGACGCGGGCCGACGAACGCCACAGCCCAACACCAAGATCAAAACGATCGGACTTAAATGTGATGAAATATCACAAGAAAGGCCGACTCTTCGATCTGGGTTAGCCGTCAAAACGCTCGCAAACCGTGAAAAGACCAAGGAACGATCGCGCAAACGGCGCGGCGTAGCTACTTGAGACGAAATCGGTACAATAAAAGCGAAAAACCCGGAACCTGGTTAGGTTAGGTTAGGTTAGGTTAGGTTAGGTTAGGTTAGGTTAGGTTAGGTTAGGTTAGGTTAGGTTAGGTTAGGTTAGGTTAGGTTAGGTTAGGTTAGGTTAGGTTAGGTTAGGTTAGGTTAGGTTAGGTTAGGTTAGGTTAGGTTAGGTTAGGTTAGGTTAGGTTAGGTTAGGTTAGGTTAGGTTAGGTTAGGTTAGGTTAGGTTAGGTTAGGTTAGGTTAGGTTAGGTTAGGTTAGGTTAGGTTAGGTTAGGTTAGGTTAGGTTAGGTTAGGTTAGGTTAGGTTAGGTTAGGTTAGGTTAGGTTAGGTTAGGTTAGGTTAGGTTAGGTTAGGTTAGGTTAGGTTAGGTTAGGTTAGGTTAGGTTAGGTTAGGTTAGGTTAGGTTAGGTTAGGTTAGGTTAGGTTAGGTTAGGTTAGGTTAGGTTAGGTTAGGTTAGGTTAGGTTAGGTTAGGTTAGGTTAGGTTAGGTTAGGTTAGGTTAGGTTAGGTTAGGTTAGGTTAGGTTAGGTTAGGTTAGGTTAGGTTAGGTTAGGTTAGGTTAGGTTAGGTTAGGTTAGGTTAGGTTAGGTTAGGTTAGGTTAGGTTAGGTTAGGTTAGGTTAGGTTAGGTTAGGTTAGGTTAGGTTAGGTTAGGTTAGGTTAGGTTAGGTTAGGTTAGGTTAGGTTAGGTTAGGTTAGGTTAGGTTAGGTTAGGTTAGGTTAGGTTAGGTTAGGTTAGGTTAGGTTAGGTTAGGTTAGGTTAGGTTAGGTTAGGTTAGGTTAGGTTAGGTTAGGTTAGGTTAGGTTAGGTTAGGTTAGGTTAGGTTAGGTTAGGTTAGGTTAGGTTAGGTTAGGTTAGGTTAGGTTAGGTTAGGTTAGGTTAGGTTAGGTTAGGTTAGGTTAGGTTAGGTTAGGTTAGGTTAGGTTAGGTTAGGTTAGGTTAGGTTAGGTTAGGTTAGGTTAGGTTAGGTTAGGTTAGGTTAGGTTAGGTTAGGTTAGGTTAGGTTAGGTTAGGTTAGGTTAGGTTAGGTTAGGTTAGGTTAGGTTAGGTTAGGTTAGGTTAGGTTAGGTTAGGTTAGGTTAGGTTAGGTTAGGTTAGGTTAGGTTAGGTTAGGTTAGGTTAGGTTAGGTTAGGTTAGGTTAGGTTAGGTTAGGTTAGGTTAGGTTAGGTTAGGTTAGGTTAGGTTAGGTTAGGTTAGGTTAGGTTAGGTTAGGTTAGGTTAGGTTAGGTTAGGTTAGGTTAGGTTAGGTTAGGTTAGGTTAGGTTAGGTTAGGTTAGGTTAGGTTAGGTTAGGTTAGGTTAGGTTAGGTTAGGTTAGGTTAGGTTAGGTTAGGTTAGGTTAGGTTAGGTTAGGTTAGGTTAGGTTAGGTTAGGTTAGGTTAGGTTAGGTTAGGTTAGGTTAGGTTAGGTTAGGTTAGGTTAGGTTAGGTTAGGTTAGGTTAGGTTAGGTTAGGTTAGGTTAGGTTAGGTTAGGTTAGGTTAGGTTAGGTTAGGTTAGGTTAGGTTAGGTTAGGTTAGGTTAGGTTAGGTTAGGTTAGGTTAGGTTAGGTTAGGTTAGGTTAGGTTAGGTTAGGTTAGGTTAGGTTAGGTTAGGTTAGGTTAGGTTAGGTTAGGTTAGGTTAGGTTAGGTTAGGTTAGGTTAGGTTAGGTTAGGTTAGGTTAGGTTAGGTTAGGTTAGGTTAGGTTAGGTTAGGTTAGGTTAGGTTAGGTTAGGTTAGGTTAGGTTAGGTTAGGTTAGGTTAGGTTAGGTTAGGTTAGGTTAGGTTAGGTTAGGTTAGGTTAGGTTAGGTTAGGTTAGGTTAGGTTAGGTTAGGTTAGGTTAGGTTAGGTTAGGTTAGGTTAGGTTAGGTTAGGTTAGGTTAGGTTAGGTTAGGTTAGGTTAGGTTAGGTTAGGTTAGGTTAGGTTAGGTTAGGTTAGGTTAGGTTAGGTTAGGTTAGGTTAGGTTAGGTTAGGTTAGGTTAGGTTAGGTTAGGTTAGGTTAGGTTAGGTTAGGTTAGGTTAGGTTAGGTTAGGTTAGGTTAGGTTAGGTTAGGTTAGGTTAGGTTAGGTTAGGTTAGGTTAGGTTAGGTTAGGTTAGGTTAGGTTAGGTTAGGTTAGGTTAGGTTAGGTTAGGTTAGGTTAGGTTAGGTTAGGTTAGGTTAGGTTAGGTTAGGTTAGGTTAGGTTAGGTTAGGTTAGGTTAGGTTAGGTTAGGTTAGGTTAGGTTAGGTTAGGTTAGGTTAGGTTAGGTTAGGTTAGGTTAGGTTAGGTTAGGTTAGGTTAGGTTAGGTTAGGTTAGGTTAGGTTAGGTTAGGTTAGGTTAGGTTAGGTTAGGTTAGGTTAGGTTAGGTTAGGTTAGGTTAGGTTAGGTTAGGTTAGGTTAGGTTAGGTTAGGTTAGGTTAGGTTAGGTTAGGTTAGGTTAGGTTAGGTTAGGTTAGGTTAGGTTAGGTTAGGTTAGGTTAGGTTAGGTTAGGTTAGGTTAGGTTAGGTTAGGTTAGGTTAGGTTAGGTTAGGTTAGGTTAGGTTAGGTTAGGTTAGGTTAGGTTAGGTTAGGTTAGGTTAGGTTAGGTTAGGTTAGGTTAGGTTAGGTTAGGTTAGGTTAGGTTAGGTTAGGTTAGGTTAGGTTAGGTTAGGTTAGGTTAGGTTAGGTTAGGTTAGGTTAGGTTAGGTTAGGTTAGGTTAGGTTAGGTTAGGTTAGGTTAGGTTAGGTTAGGTTAGGTTAGGTTAGGTTAGGTTAGGTTAGGTTAGGTTAGGTTAGGTTAGGTTAGGTTAGGTTAGGTTAGGTTAGGTTAGGTTAGGTTAGGTTAGGTTAGGTTAGGTTAGGTTAGGTTAGGTTAGGTTAGGTTAGGTTAGGTTAGGTTAGGTTAGGTTAGGTTAGGTTAGGTTAGGTTAGGTTAGGTTAGGTTAGGTTAGGTTAGGTTAGGTTAGGTTAGGTTAGGTTAGGTTAGGTTAGGTTAGGTTAGGTTAGGTTAGGTTAGGTTAGGTTAGGTTAGGTTAGGTTAGGTTAGGTTAGGTTAGGTTAGGTTAGGTTAGGTTAGGTTAGGTTAGGTTAGGTTAGGTTAGGTTAGGTTAGGTTAGGTTAGGTTAGGTTAGGTTAGGTTAGGTTAGGTTAGGTTAGGTTAGGTTAGGTTAGGTTAGGTTAGGTTAGGTTAGGTTAGGTTAGGTTAGGTTAGGTTAGGTTAGGTTAGGTTAGGTTAGGTTAGGTTAGGTTAGGTTAGGTTAGGTTAGGTTAGGTTAGGTTAGGTTAGGTTAGGTTAGGTTAGGTTAGGTTAGGTTAGGTTAGGTTAGGTTAGGTTAGGTTAGGTTAGGTTAGGTTAGGTTAGGTTAGGTTAGGTTAGGTTAGGTTAGGTTAGGTTAGGTTAGGTTAGGTTAGGTTAGGTTAGGTTAGGTTAGGTTAGGTTAGGTTAGGTTAGGTTAGGTTAGGTTAGGTTAGGTTAGGTTAGGTTAGGTTAGGTTAGGTTAGGTTAGGTTAGGTTAGGTTAGGTTAGGTTAGGTTAGGTTAGGTTAGGTTAGGTTAGGTTAGGTTAGGTTAGGTTAGGTTAGGTTAGGTTAGGTTAGGTTAGGTTAGGTTAGGTTAGGTTAGGTTAGGTTAGGTTAGGTTAGGTTAGGTTAGGTTAGGTTAGGTTAGGTTAGGTTAGGTTAGGTTAGGTTAGGTTAGGTTAGGTTAGGTTAGGTTAGGTTAGGTTAGGTTAGGTTAGGTTAGGTTAGGTTAGGTTAGGTTAGGTTAGGTTAGGTTAGGTTAGGTTAGGTTAGGTTAGGTTAGGTTAGGTTAGGTTAGGTTAGGTTAGGTTAGGTTAGGTTAGGTTAGGTTAGGTTAGGTTAGGTTAGGTTAGGTTAGGTTAGGTTAGGTTAGGTTAGGTTAGGTTAGGTTAGGTTAGGTTAGGTTAGGTTAGGTTAGGTTAGGTTAGGTTAGGTTAGGTTAGGTTAGGTTAGGTTAGGTTAGGTTAGGTTAGGTTAGGTTAGGTTAGGTTAGGTTAGGTTAGGTTAGGTTAGGTTAGGTTAGGTTAGGTTAGGTTAGGTTAGGTTAGGTTAGGTTAGGTTAGGTTAGGTTAGGTTAGGTTAGGTTAGGTTAGGTTAGGTTAGGTTAGGTTAGGTTAGGTTAGGTTAGGTTAGGTTAGGTTAGGTTAGGTTAGGTTAGGTTAGGTTAGGTTAGGTTAGGTTAGGTTAGGTTAGGTTAGGTTAGGTTAGGTTAGGTTAGGTTAGGTTAGGTTAGGTTAGGTTAGGTTAGGTTAGGTTAGGTTAGGTTAGGTTTTTTTTTTTTTTTTTTTTTTTTTTTTTTTTTTTTCCGGTGTCCCCTAACATGGTCAGGGCTCTTTTCTGCTTTTGTTTTTTATTTTTCTTTTATTTGGGTGTTGTTTTATTTTGTATATTTTATTTCTTTATTTCATAATACTAAATATTCAATTGTTACATATATTCTATTATATTACATTTTCTATTTTCATTTTATTTTACCTTACGATACATTACTATATTTTGTTGCTTATGGTACATTTATTCTATTACATCGCTGTTGTTACATTTTGCTTTTATTATTTTACTTATTACTTTATTACATATTACTTTGTTTTATTATACTTAGGATACATTTGTTGCTTTTATTTTTATATCATTATATTTATTTCATTTCTTTTGCCATTTTATTATACATTGTAATCCAATACTTCATTCTATTGTACTTAGAGTACCTTTATTGCGTTTATCATAATTACATTGTTATCACTTATTACAATTACATTTTTACATTTATAACATTTATTACAATTACATTTTTACATTTATGACACTTATTACATTTTCCATTTTCTTTTTATCATTATACATTATTCTACATTTCTTTATTTCATTTTACTAGGGATGCGTTTATTTCATTTATTTCCAATACATTTGCTTTATAACTATTATTTTATGTTTTTATATTTACTGTACTGCAACAAGTATAACTAAGTTCGAACAAACAAATAAGAGCAATTTTTCTGGTTCAGGTGTGGTCGCTTACAACTTTTCAGTCTTAAACTCGGCTCATGGTAAGTAGCTAGTCGTTTGATTTTGGCTTTTGCGAGGGACAGAGCACTGTGATTTCTATGAAAGTTAATGAGTATATTCTATAATATACTAGAAACTATACGTCTACATCCAGTGCTCCGTTCCTAGCAATGGCAATCCGTGCTACTCTGCTGGCGCTTTTGAAAGGCACCTCCCAAACAGAGGTTACTGCCGGAATGGGCGGCACGGGGCCCCTGCACAGACTCATATGCTGCTCCCGTTCAGTTTTGGCTTTTGCGAGGGACAGAGCAGTGTGATTTTTACGAGAGTTAATGAATATATTCCATAATATACTAAAAACTGTACGTCTATATCCACTGCTCTGTTCCTGGCAACAGCAACCCGTGCTACTCCGGCGATGGTTCAGTGTAGCAAATTTTATCAGCTCGAACCCATGCAGGTACTCCGTGGAGCCTCCACGACCAATCGTCGCACTCGCAAGCCCTGCACTGAGGTCGGAAGCGATTTCGGTCCTGTCCAGGACAACTTCAGCAGTATGCTACTGTTGCCCTGGCCAGGGCCTCCCACTTACGACGTACCACGCAAGCCTGGTCGAACGCGTTATGTTTCGCGTCCAACCCAGCCTGCGTGCAATTGCAACAGGTCGGGGCGACTCCTGCCTGCCACTTCGGGCAGCTTGCCCTAAGATGGGCTTCGCCGCAGTGGCTGCATCGTACTTCGGGCTCCTTGCAAAAACGCCTGCTATGCCCGTAGCCCAGACATGCCGAACATTGAACGAGCGGTGATTGGTCCTCCACCCTCACCCGCTGCAGGTCGACATGTATGGCACCCGCCGCTGTTACAACCGACCACACCTGTGGGGACACCTTTAAAATGATGTGACACAAGAGAGGACTTCTTACTTTCTTCCTGTATTTTACTTCAGCTCTATATTCATCTGCTTTTATATGTTTAAATATACTTTTATTTTGTTCCGCTAAAGCCTGCAGGACGTCCTCATCAGTATTATACTGAAGGACGTCCTTCAGGATTATAAGCGGGTCTTTGTTTTGAATTCCCTCAACGCGTAGGTTGGCGTTTTCAAGTCTTCGCACAACCTTCTCTCTTTCCTCTCTTGTGCCACATCCCACTATCACCTTACGGTCTCTCGCTTTCCTAACCCTATCTACAAGTACTCCAGTCTCTTTGGCGTTTACTGCAGACCTGATGCGCTGGAGCACTTGTTCCCCTGTCTCCTGTTCATCTGTCGAGGTTACAGCAACCGAGTGCAGCGCTGGCCGCTTGGCAGGTGTCTTTTTTGACTCGCTTGCGGCCATCGCCGCATAGGTCGGTTGCTGTCGCCTCTCCTCTCTTTCTTCTTCAATACAAGTTATGAGATTTCCAATTTTTTGCGTGCTGTTTTCGATATATTTCGCGTGCTCGGTTAACTTTTCTTCTAAGTCTTTAATTAATTTTTCGTTAATAAAAGAGGGGGGAGGCGGGTCCACGGAGGGAGCCTGCGTGAGCCCGCCTTCGCCCACATTGATTTCCCATTTCTGACTACTGCGCCGATCGCACATGGGAGACAGGGGATTTTCCGTTTCAGCCTCCCTGATAAGCCTGTACATTTTGTCTGCTGCAGCTGATATTTCAGTTTTTATTTCACCTTTAAGATTTCTAGAGTTGTTCAGCTGCAGCTTTATTTTTATTAATAATTGTCTAGCTTCCGCCGACCTGCCTTTTAATATTGTTTTCGCTTTTGCTTTCTTTGGCGCCTGGACAATAAAAGTGTCCATGTTCGCAGGCTGAGCCCCCTGTGTACGGCTGACCGGGCTACTGCCTTGTGGTACTGTATGAATATCGTCAGAAGGCTCAGTCTGCGTCTGTGATTTTGCCGGCGCCTGGGTAGCTTTGGCTTCTTGGTCTATTTGAGAAGCCAATAAGCTATCCTCGTCTTCGGTCGGTGGGGTTCTTAAAGGCGTTCTGCGGCTCCGGGAGGCTTTTGCGGGGGTCCGCATACCGAACATGTTTTATAAAGCGAGGGACCGTTCGGTTTATTGAGGTGTATAGGGCCTCTTTTACTTAACTATACTACTGAGAGGTGTAGATGGCCTCTCAATAGTGTATAAATTCAAATAAATCTTAGGTCTAATATAAATAGTTTAGTCTAATAATTTTAGTTCTAGAAAGGTGGGAGGTGTAACGCCTCCCAACAGTCAACAACCTTATCTAGGTAGTTGAGGGTGTAAAGGGCCACTCATCAGTCAACAATAAACTTAAAACTAATGACTTAAAATTTATCTAAACAACTTAGTCTAATTAGTTGAGAGGTGTAAAGCCTCTCAACAGTCAGTGAAGTTTGGAAGCTGGGAGATGTAAAGCCCTCCGCGGTCACAGCAGTCACAGAACCTTAGTTTAGTACAAGTTTTATGACGAGAAAAAAAAAAAAAAAAAAAAAAAAAAAAAAAAAAAAAAAAAAAAAAAAAAAAAAAAAAAAAAAAAAAAAAAAAAATTTTAAATTTTAATTAGTCGGGGTGAAAAGAGGGAGTTGAGACCTTTTGATTGAGCCCGCACTCGGGTACGTACGTCAGTATGTCAGTTGGGGGTCAAATGGGGGGGGGGAAGGGGGGGTTAGGGGTGTTTCAACGACACCAATTTAAAGTACTCCCCAAGCCCTTTCAAACGAGCCCAAACACGGGTACCTTACGATGCCCGTGCTTCTCGTCAAATAAGGGGGGGGTGGCTACCCCTTAAGGGGGTACTCCAATACCAAATTTGGATCGAGCTCCTCGAGCCCTTTCAAACGAACCCAAACACGGGTGTACCCAGGTAAATGGTTCGGATATTATATGCTAATTTATATTTTCAAAGGGGGGGGGTGGATTTTCTAAAAAATTCTTCCATACAAAAATATAGTCTCAGAATGCTTAGAAGACCTCCTGGACTCCAAAAAACCACTTTCTGAGGCTAATAGAAATAGGGGTGCTAGGGGGATGAAACCACCCCTATCTGATGCGGGAGGGGGGGAAGGGTTTGCTTTACGGCAAACCGTGGGGGGGGTTGACAGGGGGGGGGCCAACGGAAAAAATGTTATTTTTGACCTACGACCCTTAGTTTCCGAGATATAAGGGATTTTCTGTTTTAACGTGGCAATGCGGTTGTATTGGCCGCTCCCTTAACCCTAATTTAGGGGTAACTCTAAAACTATGCAATGCGGGCGGCCGCGGTAAGTTGCAAAAAATTGTAGATGAGTTGCCACGTCTTTTCTCTCTTATCTTGGAAACTCTAGGGGCTGGGGTTTTTATACTAGAAGCCTCCGATTGAGGGGGATGATTTTGAATTAACCGCAAATAGGCCCAAAACTCGTACTTTTTGTTTTTCTCGAAGCCTATAATATATATTAAAATTCTGTGAATGCAGTTATTTTTGTTTTATTTTTGGGCACAATTGCCGTATAGAAGACTTTTTGCTACAACCCTTATTTAGGGGTGCAGGGTTAATTTTTTGATTTTTCTACTTTAAATTTAATATATTAAAAACTATTATATTTAAAATTTTTATTTTAATGCAAAAAGTCTTCTTTATTATGTGCTCACAAATTATTATTGTCAGTTTTGCCCCGCCTTAATAATTTATATATTTTTAACCCTTATTTATGTATATACTATTATATGTTTAAACTGGTTAATTTAATTAATTTTATTTTAAAAACTATAAGGGCTAAAAATCTGATTTAAGCGTAGTTGTGTAAATTAGTTCTTCCTTAATCTAGATATAATTTTATAATTGCCCCGCCTTTAATATTTATGTAGTTATAGATACTTATACCTACATAAAATTAGAGGGTGAGATTTTTCTATAAATACTAGTTTTTTAAATATAACAAATTCGTAGAAACAAGATATAAAAATTTTAAAAACGCAGAAAATTTTGTTTTTAATCTTACCACGATTTCCGAGAAAAAATTTTCCGGAAAAGCCCGGAAAAGCGGGACCACGTGGTGAGCCTATTTTAGTTTTTATTTAATTATTAAAAAAGTATTAGTAGGAAAAATCTGAATTTTTGCCAAAATGTTCTGCTTTCATGTACTTATCTAAAAATAATTTAAAAAATGGGGGTCGTCGCTTTAGTTTTAAAAATATAAAATTTTAAAGTTCATAAATTACTTGTTTTTCCAGTTTTTCTTCGTTTTCTTCGGAAGGGGTTGTCAGATTTTCTTGTGCGGGGTGTCGTTGACCTTGTAATTTTTACAGGAGTCTGGATATAGTGTCAGGGTTTGCGTCACACGCCTGGTTCTTGGACCACGCCGCCACGTGGTTTTTGGTTTTTCAGATGTAGCTTCCCGGGGGTTGGCGGGAAAAATCCGGGAGTCACGCAAGATTGTGTCGGAGACCAAGGGGCTTCCAGCGGTGCAATAAAAATGGCACCTCGTCGATCTTAAAACGGCGGCGCACGCCGATTAAGGTTTTGACCACGTGGATTTTTGCAGTTTTCTATGGAAAACTTGTCGAATTTTCACTTTTAAGCAATAAGCTTTTCACCAACACTAGAACACACACTTTCACTTATTATGGCACTTGATTTTGGAAAATCGGTTGTAATTTGCCGTTTTTACTGATTTTAAGGTGCGGAGCGTTGTGAAAACGA
>NC_069094.1:17434759-17439807 GCF_947172395.1 Bicyclus anynana
TTTGATCCAGAAAAGTTTTACTATTTTTCCATCTAACTTTAGTTTTATCAAATTTTGTCTTATTTCGAATGCCAGTGGGTGATATGAATTTATATTTTTTATTGTATCCAGTGACGATCTCGAGTCGCTGAAGATGTTTGTCTGTTTGTCCTGTACTTTGGCAGCAATATTGGTGGCTTGGTATAAGGCATATAGTTCAGCCTGATAAACTGTGCAATACGGGGCAAGGAGGTACTTTTTCTTTTGTATTTCTTTGCCTTGCCTCCAGCAAGTCAGTGCTGCCCCAACTTTGCCACCGATTTTACTGCCATCAGTATATATCTGTAAGTCATCCAAATTGCTCCCGAACGCTGGATCGCCTATGTCGCTGACTTTTTCGAATTTAGTTTCGATTTCCTGTGCTGGGTGTGGAGAAAAAGCAAAGGGTTTCCTTTTTTCAACCGTTCTGTCAAGTATCACTCCCCCCGGCTCTCCACGTTTTGCTTTATATAGATTTGCCGCCTCTTGGACTCTCAAGTCCAATGGGACAAGTCTAGCTAACGCGAGAGCCGCGGTGAGTGAAACTGTTCTGTAGGCTTTAATGATTTTTAAGGCAAAACCTCGCTGAACTGCGTTTAGCTGTTTCTGTGCAGTTAGTTTCTCAGTGGATGGGGCCCAAACACTTGCCGCATAAAGGACTATGGGTTCTATAACTGAGATATATATCGTTCTTATGGTTTCCGGAGTCAGCCCCCAGTTAATCTTGGCTGATCTGGCCAATGGTTTATATATATTTAACACCTTCGAACACACATGTTTGATATGGCTGTTAAATGTTAGTTTATTGTCCACGATCAGTCCCAAGATCTTTATTTCATTGACCATTTCAATCGTGGACCCCGCCATGCGTATGCGTGGGGTGTCATAGTTGATCTTCTTCGTGATAACCATGGCGTTAGTTTTGTGAGGTGCGAATTTCAACTTGTTTTGGACTCCCCACTCATACACATAGCCGAGTACACGATTGGCCTGCTCCTCTATTTTTGAGGCCGAGTGTCCGGAAAACACCAGAACGACATCATCAGCAAAGGCTTGGCAGTATGTTCCAGTCTGCTCTATCTTGTCCAGCAGAGGGTCTAAGAGAGCGTTCCAGAAAGTGGGTCCGCTTATAGAGCCCTGTACACATCCTTTTGATGTTTTCGTGCTATATTCGTGGTCCGCATAGCGAACGCGTACTTGTCTGTCCTCTAGATATCCTGAGACTAGTTTGCGAATGTTTTGTGGGCATCCCTTTTCCGCTAGTCGACACTTAATTGCGGGCCACCATGCACTGTCAAAGGCCCCCTCTATGTCTAGCGATACCACCACATTAATCAATTTGCTCATCAAATTGCTACGTAAATGTTTTGCCAGATCATAGAGGGAGTCCTCTGTGCTGCGCTGTGGGACGAAGCCATACTGCTTGGGATTTGCCGTTGATAACAGATACCATCGAATACGACGCACCATCAACTTTTCCAATATCTTACCGAATATTGAGAGTAGTCCTATCGGGCGATATGATTTTATTTGATTGTAATCGGACTTCCCTGGTTTTCTAAGGACTATTATAATAGCTTCCTTCCAAGATATTGGAAAATGATGAATTTCTAGGCATTTGTTAACTACGGCGAGAAACACCTCCGTATTTAGCATTATAGCTTCCGCACAGATGTCGGCTGTAAGCCCGTCTGGTCCAGGGGCCTTTCTGGGATTAAAGCTATTTGTTACGTGTAGGAGCTCCTGTTTTGTGAATGGCGGATCTTGTTTATCGTTTTCCATTAGTTTATCCGAATTTTTAGCCTCATTTCTTATTTTTGTGTGTCCGGGATTGTCATCTAATTCTAGGTCTTGTGGAAAAAACGATTTTGCCAGTAATTTCACTGAGTTTTCAGGACTTAGAACAACTCCATCACTCACAAGCGGTTGATCTTCGTATTTGCTAGATGTGGACCTGATGATACGGTATATTCCATCCCATAGGCTTTCTCGGTCTTGGGTGCAACAAAACTGTTTCCAGCTATTTATTTGAGCTTTTGTCGATTCTTTCTCATATCTTTTCTTTGATTTCAGGTACTCTTCTACTACCCGTGATCTACGTCTGGGAGCGGCGCAGCGGATCCTGCATTTCTTGGTCATCATATCTCTCTTCAGATTCTGCAATTCTTCGTTCCACCAAGGTAAGTGTTTCTTTTTGCTATTTTTTATAATAGGTATTGCTGTTTTGCTTGCTAATTTAACGCTTTCTATGTATTTGTTTACTATTATGTCTAAATTTTCTTTACTTTTGATATTTGATACTACTGTTTCTGTGATTTCATTTATTTCTAGCTCTTTTACTAATTCTTGTTTAAATTTGGCCCAATCAGCTTTTTTTGTGTTGAATATTCTTGTAGTTTTTGTTAATCTTTTTTCAGTAGACCTTTTAAGTTTTATGCTAAATGTTATTGCATTGTGGTCAGCACTGATCATCTTCTCATCGACCTTCCAACTTTCTATAAGTCCTAGTAGACTCTCACTACACGCAGTTACATCAACCCTGCTTTTATATTCCCGGCCGTTTCTTATAGTATAGAATGTGGGAGTGACTCCCTCGTTCAAAACGTGTAGATTCAATTCCATCAAAGCCCCGTGAACTTCTTTTCCCCTATGATCTTCTCCGTTACTCCCCCACCATGGACTCCATGAGTTAAAATCCCCCCCAATTAAGATGTTTTTTGGTTTTAGATTATTTATTACGGTTTTCATTTTTTCTAAGTATGGATCCACGGGGAGGCTATCTTCGAAGTACACAGAGACAACACTCACCTCCCATGTGCTAATTTTTAGTGTTGCAGCTGCTATATTTTCGGTAGTTTCTTTAAGATGTTCAACTATCTGTATCTCGTTATTAAAAACAACTATTGCTGCTTTTACTGGTTTCGATCGGTTCTGTGTTTGCTGAACTACCCTATAGCCACATTTTGGCGTAATTTCGCCTTTTGCTCCAACATATGGTTCCTGAACGAGGGCGAAGCCGAAACCGCACTTCCCAGCCTCAATAAGCAGTTCTTGAAAGGCCAACTTACTCTTTTGTAAGTTTGCTTGGACGACTTTACATTGAAACTCTTGGGGAATAACTGGGACCATTTTAGCAATACGCTACATTTTGTCGGACTAGCCTATCCCACTTTTTTCTTATTGGGCACTCCGAATCAAAGCTATTATGATCAACCGTCTCAAGTTTTGACGACGTACAATTACGACATACCGGCTTTTGTCCCTCTCTCCAGTGTGGGCAGTCTTTGCGTAAGTGCGGCCCCGCGCAATGACTGCACAGGTCTTCCGTTTCATTGCACGATTTGCGTCCATGACCGTATGCTAGACACCTCGTACACTGGATGAGGGGAGACTGATCATTGACTTGTACCCTTTGCAGATCTATGTGGACTCTTCCTGCATTAGTCAACTTTTGCCATATTTTCGGTGACACCTGGAGTACTACATGACACTCGTGCGGGTTTCTGGCTCTCCTACGATACCGCACGACGGCCCTGTACTCCTCCTCTGGTATTTCCCCGAGAATGTGTGCATTTTGTCTGTTTAGGGCACTGATGATATCTTCGTCAGTATTAATGTTCAAAACATTTTTCATAACTATGAGAGGGTCTTTATTAGTTTTCTCTTCTAATTTTAAGGAGGGCTGCTCGGACGTCAGCTTTTCCGTAAGTTTAACCAGATCGTCTTTAGATTGGCACCCCAGCACTACCTTTCCCTCCCTTGCCTTACGCAACCTGTCCACCCGAATCCCAGACGACTTTGCATTTACTGCCGTGCGTATCTTAACGATTACGTCTTCACTTGTGTCCTGATCTTCTATAGACGAAACCACTATGGAGTGAACAGGCTGAGAAGACAACGGCATTTTATCTTTGGAAGTAGCGGCAACTGCAGCATAAGTACCTTCAGTAACTTTATAGTTGTTCACTAGTCTTTCCATCTGGTCCCTCTGCTGTTTTAGTTCCCGAATAATATTTGTTTCAAAAGCTGGGGTGGCTATTGGAGTGCCAGAGGCTGTCTTGAGACATGCTTTTAGTTTTATAATTTCTTCTGTGTTCTCGCTCATAAGTTTCCTATGGTCTTCTAGTTCCTTCGCGAAGTCAGCCAGCACTTTGTTTTCCTTTCCTTCTTCTACTGCCTTTCCCTTGTTTATCACCTCTTCGGTCGATGTTTGGATGGAGGTTCGAGATTTTGCTGATTCTGCCTCCTTCACTAATTGGTACATCCTTTCTACGGCTTGGATAACTTCGTTTTTAATCTCAGTTTTCAGATTTCGCGAGTTATTTATTTGAAGTTTCGCTTTGATAAGGCAAGCTTTAGCCTCAGCGACCCTACCTTTAAGTTTCACTGTGTCATGTCCTAGAGGACTGGATGCCTTAGACTGCGCCCCACCTTTCTTAGTGGTTCCGCTTTGTATCAGCGTGTTTTTTGTCCCTGGCTTGAGAGCAGCCTGGGCGTCTTTTTGTGAGGAACGAGCATGTTCTGCGCTTAGGTCGAGCAACAGCTCTTGAGTTTGTATTTGCGTAGGGTCACTTGTCATTCCTCTCTCCGGGGACTCAGTCACGATTTCAACCTCTGTTTCGTGTTGTTTTTTAGGTGTTCTGTATCCGCAGCCAAACATATTCACTTAGGTTAAATTAGTTGGAAGGTGTGAACGGTATTAGTAAGAAGCTGTGGGATTCTTAATATAACTACGAAATTGGGAGGTGTAAATCGCCTCCCAGTCAATTATGCCTAACCTAACTAAATAAATAATTGCTTAATTTCTAGATTAATCTTATAATTTTGGGAGGTGTAAAAAGCCTCCCAATCGTCTAGTTCTTACTTAAATAATATATTTATATAAATATGGTTAAAGTGTATTTGGGAGGTGTAAAGTTTCTCCCAAGTCAAGTCTAACCGTGTTGGTAGAATTTATGTAGAGTGTCAATAGCAATTTACCTAGTTACTTATTTGATTTAGTGATATTGGTAGGTGTAAAATCCTCCCAA
>NC_069095.1:0-95985 GCF_947172395.1 Bicyclus anynana
TTTCTAGATGTCAATTGTATGACACTTGATGCTTGGTTTGTACATTGTTATTTTAATGATCGTATAGAATATAATATTATATTAAAGCATAAACAGAAAAATAAGCAGGTAAATTCAACGTGTTTCGGAAAAAAGGAAATATTTTTTCCATTAGCTTATTTGAGGAGTATGTGAAATATACCTTTCTCATACTCTTCAAAATCCAGGTTATTATATTTCTATTAAAAGCGAAAATCTTTCTTTCGATGTAAAAAAATACTAACTGATTCCCGCGACTTCATCTGCGTGAATTTAGTATTGTACTATCCACGGGAACTTTTCAATTACTGGGAAATAAAGATGGTCCAAAATTGTATGGAGCCCAGGATCAGTCATTGTACCCTGGCGGAAAGAAAATAAAATAGTTTTTTAAATTATTTTTATTACACAAATCTACGAATTTACACTAATTCTTTCGAAATAATATTCGTTCTCTCCCAAGAAATGCAACACTAATATGGGTAACGATGGCGGATCGATGACGATTTAAATGCAGTAGTCGATTTGACGTTTGCTGTCAATTGTCATGTCAAAGTTGCTTTATGGGCGTCATCTTAATATAACTCAAAAAATTGGGGTTTCATTGTGTTTTATTTATTTCTTTTTATTTAGTTAGATTTATTCACTTATTCAGTATTGTATATTTTTTTTTTAATTTACGGGTTACAAGAGTCCTTTGAATTAAAAAATCATAATTAGGTAAAAATCTAATTGCTCTTGAAAGCTTACAGGCATTTCAAAAGAAAATCATTACCTATAAAAAATTTTAATAAAAAAAATTCAACCGACTTCCAAGTCAAAAAATAACTTTAACTAAAAAGCAAAAAATAACATCCTACCTATGTGCTACCTACTGATCAGTTTGAAGGCGGTGCCAAGCCAGTGATGTTTTAATTAAATACGTTTAAACTAAATTTCTGTGATTATTCCAGAAACAGCTTTAATTAAAACACGACACTGGCTTGGCACCGCCTTCAAACTGATCAGTAGGTAGCACATAGGTAGGATGTTATTTTTTGCTTTTTAGTTAAAGTTATTTTTTGACTTGGAAGTCGGTTGAATTTTTTTTATTAAAATTTTTATTTTTTTATTTTTAGTGTTAGCATACCCACTGCGTGTGTACAGTCACAACTTATCTAAGTGGAAAGTTCTTATAAATACAAAATTATCAAGTCCAAACACAAGGTAGCTACTGTGAGCCGTCGAGGAGTTCTCTTCACTGTGCTTCGTCTTCATCACCAGACCCTTAATACATTCGCAATCCATCTAGGTGGAAAGTTCTCATCAATACAAATTTATCAAGTCCAAACACAAGGTAGCTACTGTAAACCGTCGAGGAGTTCTCTTCACTGTCCCTCGTCTTCATCACCAGACCCTTAATACAGTCACAACCCATATAGGTGGAAAGTACTCATCAATACAAATTAATCAAGCCCAAACAAAAGGCGACTGCTGTAAATCCTTGACGAGTTCCATCGTCTGTGTTTCGGCTCCATCATCAGACCAACTCCAAACCTTCATAAAGTTGTAGTGGTTTAAAATACCTTATGGAAACACTAACAAACGTACTAGCCGTCTCTACAACTTTCGAAAGTTCCCCTCAATTTCTCCAGGATGCCATCATCAGATCCTGACATGAAAAAAATGGGACCACCCTGGAAGTAAACCCTACAAAACAAAAAAAAAAATTTCAAAATCGGTCCATAATTGACGGAATTATCGCTGTGTAGGCTACATATATCATTATTTATTTATAATATTACTACTTTATACATAATTAATTTATTTATTTATAATATATAATATTATATATTTTTATTTCATTATATATAATTATTTTAATTTATTTAATACATTCATTCACACTTACATACACACTTACATTACATACATTCATAATTCCACACTCACAAATTATTATATACACATTTCACTCATTAAATTTAATTCGCGCGCATACTCGAGTGAAACCCGTTGTATGTGGCGCGGCGGCCGGCTTACGTCACGCGCTCCGCGCTCAGTGCAGTCGACAGTCGAAATCTACCCACTTTTCGTTCTCGGTGCGTTCGATTGTTGCGTTTGACGCGCTCATAATCTTTTCGTATTACCATTGTAAATATTTAAACTATAAAGTAATTAAAGACCTTTTGATACTTTCGCTGTGTTTAAGTATATCTTCATCACTGCCATAATAAATTAGTGCCAACGAGCCTAAACTGGTGACCCTCAAATAAAATCAATCAAAATGAGCAGTGATAGTGATACGGCCGCTACAGTGAACACTCGGCCACGTGCAAAACCGAAAATGATGTCAAGTGAATCGCAAGACACCGCGCCTGTGAGGCAGATCAAGGCCCCACCTTTTTGGACAGAAAAACCCATTATTTGGTTTCGCCAGGTAGAAGCGCAGTTTCGGATGTTCGGCATAACGGATGACGAGATAAAGTTCTACCAAGTGCTCGCTTGTCTCGACAGACAACATGCGTCCGAGGTCGAGGACATCATCACAGGCCCCCCGGATTACGAAAAACTGAAGACGGAGCTTATAAAAAGGTTATCAGTGTCGAAAGAAAACAAAATTAAACAGCTGCTGACGCATGAAACAATGGGTGATCGCAAACCATCACAGTTTCTCCGACACCTGCAACATCTAGCCGGCGCCGACGTCCCTGAAGATTTTTTAAGGACAATCTGGTCCAGCCGCTTGCCTACGGAGATACAGCCTATCGTCGCGTCACAGAGAGGCTCACTAGACGCCCTGGCGGAGCTCGCCGACCGCGTGTTTGAAATCGCAGCACCGTGCAGACAGACAGCCGCTGTGACGTCATCGTCGGCGTTCGACGTACTAGTACGACAAGTCGCGGAGCTCACAAAACAGGTCAGCGCACTCGTCGCTCGCGACAGCCAACGTACATCGTCGACTGACCGTGGTCAAGCCCGTGGGAGGAGTCGAAGCCGTTCCCAGTCCAGACGATCAGCCTCAAGCACCCGCCGGTTCGCTAACTGCTGGTACCACCACAAGTTTGGTGCTAGCGCAAACAAGTGTGTGCCGCCGTGCAATTTTAAATCCGCGTCGGGAAACGATCGGAGCAATCAGTGATGGCGGCCGTCGATTGCCGGAACTCAGGTCGCTTATTTGTGATGGATCGCGATACGAAGACGAAATATTTAGTAGATACCGGTAGTGACATTTGCGTATACCCCGTTAGTGCAATCCGTGAACGTCGTAACAAAACTTCGTTTTCTCTGTGTGCGGCTAACGGTACAGTTATCGATACCTACGGTTGCATTCAACTTACATTAAACATAGGATTACGCCGAAACTTCCCGTGGCGCTTTGTAATCGCGGACGTCACTAAACCTATCATTGGCGTAGATTTTTTGTCTCACTATAAATTAATAGTAGACATATGCAACCATAGGCTTATCGATAGCCTTACTAATATTAGTACTATAGGTATGACGTCACCCGAGGTACTTGTAACAAGTGTAAAGGTTTCGACTGGCGGTAGCAGTAGGTATCATAAAATATTGGCTGAATTTCCAGACATCACCCGCCCCGCCGGTAAACCAGGTACACCTAAACACCAAACACAACACCACATCAGAACTACACCAGGTCCTCCAGTCTCTTCCCAACCCAGACGCCTCGCTCCTGACAAGCTAAAAATAGCCAAACAGGAATTCGAAGCCATGCTTGCAAACGGCACCGCGAGACCCTCGGAAAGTCCATGGTCGTCTCCTCTTCATCTGGCTCCAAAAAAGGACAACAGTTGGCGGCCCTGCGGCGACTACCGACGGTTGAACGCCCGAACCATCCCAGACCGATATCCTATCCGCCATATTCATGATTTTTCCCACAACATCACTGGCTGCCGAGTCTTTAGTACCATCGACCTCGTGAAGGCTTACAACCAGATCCCAGTGGCTGAGGATGACATCCCGAAGGCGGCGATCACATGTCCCTTTGGATTATACGAGTTCCCCTTCATGAGCTTCGGTTTGAGGAATGCCGGTCAGACGTTCCAGCGATTCGTTGACGAACTAACGCGTGGACTTGACTTTGTCTATCCGTACCTTGATGATTTTTTGGTATACTCTAGGACTCCCGAAGAACACGAAATCCACCTACGCGAGCTGTTCTCCCGTATGCAAGACTACGGCGTGCTGGTGAACACAGCAAAATGCGTCTTTGGAGAATCTGAAGTGATATTCCTCGGCTACCATATCTCCGAAAAAGGTACCAAACCTTTAGATAGCAAGGTCAAGGCCATCGCGGACATAAACGTCCCTAAAACTGTTAAGGAGCTCAGGCGCTTCCTGGGCATGGTAAATTTCTATAGGAGATTCCTGCCCAATGCTGCCCAGACTCAAGCCCCCCTTAACGCCCTTCTCATGGGTCCTGTGAAGGCCTCAACCCCCATAAACTTAACTGGCGATGCTCTGAAGGCGTTTTCCGATACTAAGGAGAGCCTCTCCAATGCTACCCTTCTGGCGCACCCTGACTGCGGAGCCAAGCTAGCATTGGTTACAGACGCCTCAGATATTGCCATAGGTGCTGTTCTTCAACAGTTGCAGGACGACGCATGGCAGCCATTAGCCTTCTTCTCGCGCAAACTGAGTCCCGCTCAGCAGAAGTACTCGCCTTACGACCGCGAACTTCTCGCGATTTACGAGGCCATAAAGTACTTCCGCCACATGGTCGAAGCGAGACACTTCACTATCTTCACGGATCACAGACCGATCAGTTTCGCGTTTCACGAAAGAAAACAGAACTGTTCGCCGAGACAATTCCGACATTTAGACTTCATCTCTCAATTCACGACCGATATTCAACACATCGCGGGCAAAGATAACGTCGTCGCCGACACGCTTTCCCGTGTACATGAATTAGAGATGCCGGTTGATCTAGAAGTGCTCGCCAAGTCCCAGACCACCGATCCAGAGCTCATCCAGTGCCTGAACGGCGAAACATCCCTCCGATTGACAAAGAGGACAATACCTGGCAGTCGTACTGAAATGTACTGCGACGTTAGTACCCCGTCTGCCAGACCTTTTGTCCCCGAGAGTTGTCGTAGGCAAATTTTTAATAGCCTCCACTCTCTTAGCCATCCTGGTCCCAACGCTACAGCTAAGCTCGTTGCACAGCGCTTTGTGTGGCCTCTCATGCGCAAAAACTGCCGCGACTGGTCTAAGGCATGTTTGGCTTGCCAGCGCACGAAGGTAAGCCGACACGTGTCGTCACCTATAGGTACGCTTGCTTTACCTTCAGCGCGGTTCAAATACGCCCATTTAGACCTTGTCGGGCCAATGCAGTACTCAAACGGTTATCGGTATTGTTTGACAGCCGTCGATCGCTTCACGCGATGGCCAGAAGCTGTCCCTATCGCCAATATAACCGCTGAGACAGTGGCCAAAGCTTTCATTTCTTGTTGGGTATCGCGTTACGGTGTTCCTACTGATATAATTACAGATCGAGGAGCACAATTCCAATCGGCGCTTTTCCAGCAGTTGGCCAAATCCATTGGTTTTGAACACCGCAGGACAACTTCTTACCACCCACAGTGCAACGGCTTAGTTGAGCGCTTTCACAGGCAGCTTAAGGCAGCGATAACTTGCCATGCCGACTCAAATTGGACCGAATCACTGCCCCTTGTACTTCTTGGCATAAGAACAGCTGTGAAGGAAGATCTCAAAGCCTCTTCAGCCGAATTGGTGTACGGTGAACCGCTCAGGCTGCCCGGTGAATTTTTTGACCGCGCAAACCCTGGCTACACCACCGACATCACTGACTTCTCAGCTCGAATGAGATCCTTTGCCGAGAAACTTCGACCGGTCCCAACTCAGCACCATTCCAAATCCCGCAAAACCTTCGTTTTTAAACAGCTCGACACTTGCAGTCACGTATTTCTTAGGGATGACGCTGCACGTGGGTCCCTACAAGCAGCTTACACAGGTCCTTACGAAATTTTGCAGAGAGGTGCTAAGACCTTCAAAATTAATGTCAAGGGAAAAAGCGTCACAGTATCCATAGACCGACTGAAACCAGCGTTTATACTGTCTGACGACACATCCCAGCCATACTCCCTGGATATTCCACCATCCAAGCCTCCAGACCCACCATCTAAACCTTCAGACCCTCCATCCACCCAGCAACAAGCTGGAGAAACTCCACGTTTCTCACGGTCAGGGAGACGAGTACGGTTCCCGGATTTCTATCGTCCGTAGACACGGCCTCTGGAGGGGAGTGATTGTAGGCTACATATACCATTATTTATTTATAATATTACTACTGTATACATAATTAATTTATTTATTTATAATATATAATATTATATATTTTTATTTCATTATATATAATTATTTTAATTTATTTAATACATTCATTCACACTTACATACACACTTACATTACATACATTCATAATTCCACACTCACAAATAATTATATACACATTTCACTCATTAAATTTAATTCGCGCGCATACTCGAGTGAAACCCGTTGTATGTGGCGCGGCGGCCGACTTACGTCACGCGCTCCGCGCTCGGTGCAGTCGACAGTCGAAATCTACCCACTTTTTCGTTCTCGGTGCGTTCGATTGTTGCGTTTGACGCGCTCATAGTCTTGTCGTATTACCATTGTAAATATTTAAACTATAAAGTAATTAAAGAGTTATTCTAGTGCCATCGTGTTTATTATTATTCATCACTGCTATAATAAATTAGTGCCAACGAGCCTAAAACAACTACGCTTTTTTCGAGCAGTGTTGCATTTTCAATTTTGGGCGTTGAAATTAGATCTTCATTTAACTTCATACTATATTCGAACGCTTTTTTAACATCCGTTAAAAAAACTCTCGTGCGAATGAGGACTAAAGGGCATATAGCCAGCGAGAACTTGGCAACTAAAGAATATTAGCAATATATTTTGTACATGATTAATATTCTCCTTTCCTCCTTAACTTTGTAAAAACTGGAAAGAGGTATCTAATGTATATGTACAAACGGAAACTTCGTGGAATTTGATCCATCTCAACGGTAATGGGATTTAAATAATTTACATTCTAGGCTCTTTTGTCATCATTCTGAAGTCATTTTAATTTTAAGAAAAGATTACCAGAATTACATCATCTGCCGATTTATGCAAGCTGTCGTAAAAATCGTCATGAAAATCGGTAGCTTTTTCCACCACAAGAAAAAACCATTAGTTATTCCTATTAATTGTTCTAATAAATGTAGTAGGTACTTAACCACAACACTCGAGTTAAAGAGAACTATTGAGATTTCAGTTACTAATGTAGTTATCCATCAAACAAAAATGAAGATATTTACCTATTCTCAAGATGAAAACGTTTCTGTTGGTATCAAATATAAGTCAGTCGAAATAGCGAGAGTAGAAAATAACTCATGAGGAAAATAACCGATATTCAAATCGGCCATCGCATTTGCCTCTTGGATGCATTATTCATCATTCCAACTCAATCCAATTTCACATGCACTTTTCCGCTAAAAGGAAAATGTTTAAGAGTTTTAAATGTCAATTATTTTAAAAGTTCTTACTAAGTGCCTAATGGATAGCTCCCGTTTCTCTCCATGTTGGGAAAACTGTGTTAGGAGTGAGTGGGATGAATGTCCAGGTGCTAGGGTTTTTCCTTTTACCGTGCGGAGTATTACTGGTATTATCTGGAGACTAAAGTCTCCGAACAGTAAGTACGTCTTGCTTGTATTGTATTGTAATAAGACTCAGAGTCACTCAATGGCCAGAGGAGCGATTTATGCTTGGAGCACAGAATCCATCACGGATCACACATAGTAACACCGAGCATAGCTCTGCGTGATTCTTACGAATCACAATCATCCGATTTAATCAGAAGTAAGAAGATACGTAGAAGAACCAAAATCATCGTTAAGGTGAGGCGGGGCACATTCCCACCTCGCTTGCTTCGCAGCGTTCGAAGAGTTCAGAGTTGAGACGGCGGGATCCCAAGCGTCTGGGATGGCGAACCCGCACCGGAAAGCGCAATTTTGACTGATGTCATGAAGCAGGTTACAGGGAGCCGCTGGATGTTTGGCTACTAGAGACCATGGTATTTGGAAGTCGTTACAAGAGGTCAGCAGAGGACGTTTATTGGTTGATAATGATAAAGTAGTGGTAGGTAAAAACTTTACAACAATGATATAATGTTTCTTGGAAAAAACACGACTTAAAAATTAAAGCACCACAGCCCAACAGCGCAAGAATAGGAAGAAGAAGGAAGTCTAATAGAGATTTTTAACAGAATCGCGTTATGCACTATACAAATTTGTATATGTTTGCTTTTCGCGGATAGTAGCAAATTGAATTAATAGTTCATTGCATAGTCCGTGTTAGAGCATATAGTAATATAAATCATGCAGAAATGCAACTAAACGTAATACAGCAGTATAAAGTGATATGTTCAGTGCAATGCACACATTTGCTGCTCAAATGCTCGCGTAAACCGCATTACCAATGTATGCAATGTAGTGTACAATACAATCACAAAACACACGTTAAGCTGCATTTACACTGGACCGTGAGTGGCCAAGCATTTGTTCGACAAACAACATGCACTTAGCACTAATCTTTAATTGTGGAACTGAAAGCTATTGAGCTTTCACAACTCAACAGTTTTCTGAAGTAAAATCTTTAGCCGATAAATAGCAAAGTATAGCATATCTTGAAACGTGTAGTAAATCTTGTATTACTGTATTGTAATGTTTTAGTAGAAAATGTAGTTGTAGCGTAGTCATAAATATAAAGTAAGTCTCAAATACTTTTAAAAGTACGATTCAATTCAATTGAAGTAAAATCGACGTAGGATTAAACTTGATTAGTATTGTTCCCTAAGGCTGTATGTCTTTCGAAAAACACCTATATTTTCAATTCGACGGCGTCTGACTTATATATAATATAAGATATAAGATTACTATACGATCAATCACAAACTAAAATGACACCTAATGGTACATTTAGGAGCTGATTTCTTATTTGTTTAAAAACATTGGTTACTCCAGTTATTTACTAAGAAACATCTCAGACGAGCAATCCATCATTACCTAAGTGTATTAGGAAATCGAAGCGTTTTTTAACATTATGAACATGGGTCTTAATATCAAAATACAGCACTGCATTACTGAATGTTACAAGGCAACGTTATCTGAATGCGAGTGATTTTAAAGCTAACAACGCCCCGTCGTGTTATACAGAGATATGTAAATTCGGTGATACGAGTAGTCAGCAGATACGTGTACTGACTATCTCGTCAAGTTCTTTGTTTGATACTTTATTTTTATTTTCTTTCTGATTCTTTGTTTAAGGATCGTAGAGTCCTTTGTTTTACAAAAGAAAAACATAACACACTGCCAATGCTACTTTTATGTTACAGTTTTATTATAAAGTACTCGTATATGAGAGCGGTGATTGGTACCTACCACGGCCCCCATATTCGGAGGGCGTAGGTTCGAATCCAGGGCATGGACATTTTCAGTTAAGTATATGTATTTTAATAAATTAAACATCACGTGTCTCAAAAAAATATTGTGAGGATTCGCGATGTTTTGATTTCACCGTACATACCTAAGAAATTTCTCAATTCCCTACATTTGTAAAGATTGGGCCAGCGTGGTGGACTATTAGCCCTCTCATTCTGAGAGGAGACTCGTGCTTAACAGTAAGCCGAATATGGGTTGCTAATGATAATGATAATATAGTTGTATTTTATTAGCGTCCTTCACAGGAAGTGTTTGAGAGAACGTGAGAGAAGGAACATCTGAGAGTCTCAGACATCGGCTTAGAGAATCGAACCTCGGCTTCGTGATACCGCAATATTTGACGGTACGACTCTGCAGTTAAAAAGGTAAATAGCTACAGCCAATGCTGAACCAAAGTTCCCTTATCATTGACTACCTTAACAAAATGCTAAGGTAAGTTACAGATAAGGGATCGATCAGGACGACCATTTCCCGTCCAGATAAAGCAATGTCGTCTCAGCGCGCATAAAATGGAAATGCACTGACCTGAAAGTAGTTTATTGCTTGAAGATAGGGTGGAGAAAGTAGTAATTACTATCAACTTTTTAATCTTGTCTTTAATGTGAAGTATGTATATATGTATATATGGCTGTGATAGCCCAGTGGATATGACCTCTGCCTCCGATCCCGGAGGGCGTGGGTTCGAATCCGGTCCGGGGCATGCACCTCCAACTAACTTTTCAGTTGTGTGCATTTTAAGAAATTAAATATCACGTGTCTCAATCGGTGAAGGAAAACATCGTGAGGAAACCTGCATACCAGAGAATTATCTGAATTCTCTGCGTGTGTGAAGTCTGCCAATCCGCATTGGGTCAGCGTGGTGGACTATTGGCCTTACCCCTCTCATTCTGAGAGGAGACTCGAGCTCAGCAGTGAGCCGAATATGGGTTGATGACGAATATATATACTGGCCAGCCCACGACTGTTTTACTCTTTATAATATTAGTAGATATATAAACATACTCGTATATACATATATATATCTACTAATATTATAAAGAGGTAAAGTTTGAGGTGTTGTAATTGGTAAATCTACAGAACTGATTTAGAAAATTCTTTTATCATTGTGATGATTTCATTTGTGAGTGTCATAGATTACCCCCGGTAACGTAAACTAACAAGTAAAACTGTGGTGGGCTGGCCAGTATATATCTCATAACTTTCGGGTGGGAACGTTATTCATTACTTAAAATAATCCTATATATACCGCGCGTTGGGAGGACATGACTACAAATCGTGCAAAGTGGAGACAAACGGTGAAAGACAAGACAAAGGAGTTTGAGCAACAACGTCGACTCGACTTAGATCGGAAGCGAGATGATCTTAAGCTTCGTCCACCTACCGCAATTCCATACAATTACTGTGATGGTGTGCTAACTTGTGCCCTATGTAGTCGCACTTTTAAGGCCAAAATAGGGTACATTAGTCACTGGAAAGCACACCAGAGAACTATACGTCCGAGTTCCTTACCCAGATTTGAGGAGTCAGAAGCGTCGCTGTAGCCGAAATCGGCTTTGAGGCATCATATATACCTACCCTACATACCATCTTTAAGCCAAAGTATGCAGTGGTTAAAAGTGCTGAATACGTGTTTAACGTATAAATATTATTCATTATACGAACAATGCAAATTGGTGCAAAGTTTCCCTGCGCCCGCAGCGATGAGATCTTAACATTTAGGAGGAACATTTAGATGCTAGGGAATATCAGCTAGAACTTTCTAGACATCTTGCCTTCACTTAGACTAAGTTAGTAATCTACGAACAAGAACTTCTGGTGAGCTAAGTGAAGTTAAGTTTAGCCAAAACTGTTTAAGGGTCTATCCATACATAGCCGGATAAAGTTTTCTATGAAATTATTTATATATAAATATTATTATCTGGTATGAAGAATATACAAATGATAAATTAGTCCTCAATAAAATAAATAGATGCCTCAATTCATTGTCCAAGTAAGCCCGACTTGTTACGATTTTCTACCTATATAAAGTTTCAGTTTACTCGGTAATTTCGTGTTGTGTGAAAGACGTGAAAGTGAAAGAAGTGTGTGTTGTAGAACATAAGTAGATATTTAATATATAAATAAATATACACGAATACATTATTAAATATACAAATAAATATACACGAATAACACATATATGTTAAATTTTAAAAGAAAGGAAGTCATGATCATCCAGAAAAATAGCGCCTAGTTTGGTGCACAATAACCATGTAAATTTTTAAACAATATTGAAAAGGAATGCCACTTTGGGTGAAGTGCAGTCAAAGAGCCCTAATATCGTAGGTTTGGGTTTAAACAAAGGCATACACGTGAACGCAACGGTGGAATACGCGGCGTATTTCTGATCGCCGTGACGTTTTTGTGTGTGTCGACCCTAAACAATCTAGGTCTAAATGCGAGTGTTAGTTCATGCTTTCACGCCTTGTCAACATTATAATACAAGTTTGTACTCTATGAAAAGTCAAACTCAAAATAAATATATTTCAAGTAGGTTAATTTTCAAGCACTTTTTGTTATGTTATTATGGTTATAAATAAAGACGAATACGTACAATTTAAGTTACGAGGGGCCTTAGTAAATTTATATTTATATACTCGTATTTATAACATTTTTTTTACAAATACCTCCATTTTTTTTTTTTTTTTATTCTTTACAAGTTAGCCCTTGACTACAATCTCACCTGATGGTAAGTGATGATGCAGTCTGAGATGGAAGCGGGCTAACTTGTTAGGAGGAGGATGAAAATCCACACCCCTTTCGGTTTCTACACAGCATCGTACCGGAACGCTAAATCGCTTGGCGGTACGTCTTTGCCGGTAGGGTGGTAACTAGCCACGGCCGAAGCCTCCCACCAGCCAGACCTGGACAAATTAAGAAAATCTCAATCTGCCCAGCCGGGGATCGAACCCAGGACCTCCGTCTTGTAAATCCACCGCGCATACCACTGCGCCACGGAGGCCGTCAAAATTATTAATGTTAACACCAACCGTACTTAAAGGTACTCGTAACATTTTAATACATATAAATCTGCAAGCTTATGCTAATTTTTATATTTTGAAAAGCTTTTCCCTCTAGTCCCTCTAGTGTCAAAAGTAATCTATGAGAATGAGGTCATTTGAAAAGGCTTTATTGAAATTTCCTCTCGGCCCAAGCGATGTTGATGAATAAAATTTTGGTCGACTCCCAACTCCAGCGGCGATGAAAATATTTTCTCCAAACTAATTTCAATTTGGCAAAGGTCAAAAGAAGTAAACAATCATAAAATTAATGTACAATGTTTTATGAAAATCCACCGTTTCTTTAGACATTTTTATTTACAAGCAAATTTAGTTTGAATTCGAGTAAGCGACCCGTGACATTTCGAAAAGCTTATGACAAAATATTGTTAATATTTCGGTCCATAGACTTTTTTACTAATGTATATTTATTTAACTTAATTTTCTTTTTTTTTTAAAAGCGCAACTGTTGAGTTTCTTGCCAGTTTCATCTCAACAGAACCTGCCTTTCGAATCGGTAGAATCTTTACAAATAGTCAACTGATTAGACGGCCGCGTGGCGCAGTGGGTAGTGACCCTGCCTCTCTGCATCCACGGCCGTGGGTTCGATTCCCACAACTGGAAAATATTTGTGTGATGAGCATGAGTGTTTTCCAGTGTCTGTGTATTTATACATTATATATAAGTATTTATATGTAGTATATAATTGTATATTAATATTATAATATCAACTATCTTAGCACCCATAACACAAGCTACTCTGTATGCTTACTTTGGGGCTAGATAGTGATGTGTATTGTTTAAGTATATTTATTTATATTTATAACTGACGTATCAAAAGTGTTTGTAAACTGAGCCTACTTGAATATTATTATTTATTTGAAATATTTCGAATTTTGAGATAAAGACGAATTTTAGACTCAAACTGTTGAGATACCTATAAAATAACACGTCACATATTAAAGATCTTGGATTAAAAATCTGTACTGGACTCTGTAAATGTCTATTACTCCTCAGTCATTAACTCAATATTTTGTGCGAGGTGTGAAAACATCATTTTTGGTTTACCCGACTACCAATAAGGATTATTAGTGACTTTAAAGTGCGCTTTTCAAGCACTATTTAAGAAGGTATAGTGTGTGAATCACGTGTGTGTGTGTGTATGGGTGTGTGTGTGTGTGTTGAAGTAGGTAGTTATAAGTAGAAAATATGATCGGCATTCTATGAACTATGTCAATAAACTGCGATGTGAGAAATGGGTCGATCTTAATGCATTTTTGATGAAAGGCCGATTGCAATACGCAAGCAATTTACTGCGGCTAGGGCACTCGGTGCGCCTTCGGAAATTTAAAATTCCATTCTTTGTAGATTAGATTTTGGACAGAGAAGAAAATATAACACGTATGTATAAAAACTTTCTATAGATTAGTGCTAGATCTCAGAATCCATTACTTTCTGTAGTGAATTTACAATTTAGTATTGGCATTAGATTTGGAGCCGTGATAGCCCAGTGGATATGACCTCTGCCTCCGATTCCGTAGGGAGTGGGTTCGATTCCGGTCCAGGGCGTGCACCTCCAACATTTCAGTTGTGTGCATTTTAAGAAATTAAATATCACGTGTCTCAAACGATGAAGGAAAACATCGTGAGGAATACTGCATACCAGAGAATTTTCTTAATTCTCTGCACGTGTGAAGTCTGCCAATCCGCATTGGGTCAGCGTGGTGGACTATTGGCCTAACCCCTCCCATTCTAAAAGAAGACTCGAGCTCAGCAGTGAGCCGAATATGGGTTGATAATGATGATTATAATGATGAGATTTGGTAAATTGAATTATAGGAAAAACAAATATTTCTGCTTTCTGTCGTAGCTAAGACGTCTACAAATTTTCAAGGCGATTTATAAATGCTAATAATACTTCTAACCGAAATAAATACGGCTTATGGAATAAAAAATATTTAGGTTTTTGTTCTTGTAAAAAAATTCCATAATCCCCTACTGGAATTCCATTATTATTGTGTATCTAAGGGTTTCCTAAGTCTGATGCTCGACATTCAGTTCGGATTAGAATCGGACGCAGTTTGCAGAAATTCATGCAAAGCGTTGTTGTTATTTCGGTCCGTAAACTATATTGAGCATTGGAGATTATCATCGGATATGAACATTGGAAAATGAAAATTTGAATTGAACAAAGAATTATCTTAGATTTTCTCATCACTTACCATTAAGTGAGCTGTAGTCTAACTTCTAATATAAAAAAGGATTTTATTATAAAAAATAAAGAAGTAGAGCACTTCGTAATAGAGATCGTCTGGGGAATTACTACCATACTAGTAGATAAAGGCATTTTGAGTTCGAGTTCCTGTTAATGTAAACAAATATTATTATTAAAAAAAGAAAAAAAAACATACATACAGGCGAACGAATGAAGAATGTCCTCCTTTTTGGAAGTCGGTTTAAAAGGAAAGATTTGAGTTGAGTTTTTGATCGTTTGTTACGATTTAACTTGAAAACTCGGCCGAGTTTAAAAATTCTGTCAGCATAAAACAACTACATCTTAATCAAGTAATATAGGCCATATTACATCCACATATTCCCACGGGAACGGGAACTACGCGTGTGGAATATCTGTTAACTTCAAATAAATTAAAATTATTAGAGTTGCTACGAGTAAATCAATAGTAAAAAAAGAAACCCAACTGCACGATGAATTTTTACAAATCCCTAAAGACTACAAAGTAATTTGAAATTCGAGAAGGTCCAAAAAATATCTTTCGCATTATTATTTATTACCCTCAGGAGACCGATATGATCGGCTTTCCCCGTTTTCAGAGAGAGGAGAGACAGAAGAGATATCAATTGGGATATTATCGAAGTCGTGATCTGAAATCTTACTCTTTCTAAAACATTTATATTTCATCGTTAAATTCAAATTAAAATGTACTTATCTCAATTTCATAATTTAATACAGAAGTCAAAATGCTTTCATATCGACTTAGAGCCTCAATAGCTCAACGGTAAGAGCGGTTGGCTCATCACCGAGGGGTGGTGGTTCGAGCCCCGCCCCGTTGGCACAGAAAACATATGTACGAGCCGTTGGTCTATTGTAGTATCCACTCCTAATACAGTCTTTCCCGATTAGTTGGAGGGGAATGACAATATTGATCATATCTAAAATATATGGAAATATTCTTTTTTTAAAAAAAAAAAAAAGACTATCTTTAAAATGTTTCTTAGAAAGACTACTTAATTGATACTCGTATCTGAGAATACAGTTGGGCTACCCAATAAAAGCCAAAGCTTCTTCCGATAGCAGAAGAAATATACCTGCATAAATTTGGTGTTCAAAATGTGTGTGTGTGTGTGTGTAAGTAGCATGTATGGGTAAGTAGTATGTTTGTGTAAGTAGTATGTTTGGCTAAGTAGTATGTATGTGTAAGTTACATACTACAACAGAACATGAAGCACTTATGCTGCGCCTTCTTATATCTGTGCATACTACTCATTTAATTTACAATTCAAATCTATACATATAATAAAACTGGTCGATTTCTTTATTTTTCCTCGCAATTTGAGATTTTAATTATATTATATGTAACAACAAACATTAGCGTGGCATAAATGAAGCCAGCGCCATCTAGAATCTATAGGTACTTATAATACGACTTCTGTACATTGAAGATATTTTAATTTTTTTTGTTGGAGGGCATTATATAATCGATACTGAAGCTAAAAATATTTTTTATCGATTTTTTGTCTGTCGGTCTGTCTGTCTGTCGGTCGGTCTGTGTTTTTTTGTTATTCGGGCATCACGCTGAAACTACGGAATTAATTCAAATGAAACTTAGCATGGTTTAAGACCATAATACGGAGAAGGTTATAGGATACTTTTCATTGCGAAAATAAAATAAGAGGGGAGTAAAATAGAGGTTGAAAGTTTGTATGGAAAGTCCTTCATTTTTAAAAATTTGTTCATAAATCATAAAAAAATACGAAATAAAATGTAATTCAAAAACTTTTAAAATTCAACCCCTAAATTGGTGAAATAGGGCTTCAAAGTTTACATTGATTTCCACGCGGATGAAGTCGCGAGCGTCCGCTAGTATACTTTAAGGTGCAATAAATTTATAATAATAAATTGTTTTAAAAACTTATTTAAAGTTAAAACTAGTAAGGTCTTGTTATTGAGTAACTAAAATTTTTTACAACTTATTTAAGAAAAGCTACGAAAATAGTAAAACGCTAGATCAATTCCTGTCAAAATATGGGCAAATTACTTTGAAGAACAATTTGGCCATGCCCGGTTGGCATTAAGGACTTATAATAATTAATTAACAAGTCGATTGTCGCTCCCTGTATTGTCTATATTAATTGAACTGAACGTTACAATACCATAGGTAAAGTAAAGGTCCTGTACTAAAGTAACAGCTCTATGTTTTATTCAAACATTCAAGAATACGTTCATGAATTTTGATTTAACATTTTCCATCCAATAGTTATGAATCATTCGACTCGGTACTATAGAACGGCGATTCAGGTCTAAATTATTGTACCCACTTGTAACGTGGGTTTGCCAATTATATTAATTCAGTGACTGTTCTAACTGTAACAAAGATTTATTGAGGACCCGTCCAGTTAGGTAGGTCCAATTTCGAGAAAGTGGTGAATCGCCGAATCCAGCTCGGCTGGGCGCGTTCAAGAAACTCCACGACATTTGTTTGTCTGAAATTCCTCAGTGCTTGAAAACGAAAGTCTTCGATCAGTGCGTGTTGCTAGTGATAACCTACGGATCCGAGACTTGGTCACTGACTATGGGCCTTATTAGAAGACTCAAAGTCACTCAGCGGGCGATGGAGCGAGCTATGCTTGGAGTTTCTCTATGTGATCGAATCAGGATCCGCAGACTAACCAAAGTCACTGACATAGCTTAGCGAGTCACGAAGCTAAAGTGGCAATGGACAGGCCACATAGTTCGAAAAGCCGATGGCGACCCCGCACCGGAAAGTTGTCGACCGCAGTGTTGTTCGACCCCCCACTAGGTGGACCGAAGATATCAAGCGGGTTGCAGGGAGCCGCTGGATGCTGGCGGCTCGAAACCGTTTTGTTTGGAAGTCCATGCAAGAGGCCCATGTCCAGCAACCAGTGGACGTCCATTGGGTGAGAAGGTAGGTACCCATCTGCGTAAATATTTCATTTTGATTTTAGTATTATTGTTTAATTTTGAAACTCTTCAACTTTATGATTAGTAGCGTTTTAGCGTTTTCTATGATCTGTGGTTTTTATAGCTTGAAAGTGTGAATTTTGAATTCGTCTATATCACTTATCACTTAAATATCTTACACTTAACACTTAAATATCTACCACAGAATAAAGAAGATCCAGAATGAGTGAAGCCCGTAAAACCCATAAAAACCGTCACGCGTCACCTTGACATCCGCATACCTAAACAATCTTTTTTCATAATTTGTATTTAACAGTAACAACAATTACGTAAATTAATATAATTACCAATAATACAAATAAAACAATTATAAATTCTGTAGTTTTTGAGAAGTTATTAAAACATTTTAAAAAATGAGAAGTAATTTTTCTTGAATAAAATTAAAAATTACTGATGTGCCGGTTCATGTCGTCGGTACTGACTCGAGAATGTATTAGTTTTGAATTTTGTATTTGTGATGGGTACGACGCCGTCGTGTTCCGTACGCTCCATCTGTATATTATTCTTTAATCTGTGATGTCTACTCTATGGTGTGATCGAGAGAGACGAATTCGAGATTCTCGTTATCAATTAGTCGCTAAATATGTATTTAGTCATGTAATGAAATTGTAACAATATACAACACGGGTGCTGCACTGGTTATTTACGTTCAGTGGTATACAATACTTTTTCACGATAAATTAAATAAAAGAAATAACAAACTTAGTTAATAATTTATATAATTAGCGTTGGACATGGCCTACTAGATTTAGTCACAGCGTGGCTTTCTAGATTTTGTCTCTGATAAGGAAGCCTGATTTTCTATAGAAAATACCATGGTTTTTAAAAATTAAAAAAAAGGATTATAGCACGGTACCTATATCAGTGTGTGAACATTACCAAACAATATGTAGGAATGAATGACTTTGTGATATGAGATTTATATTGAGGAGATTACGTAATAGGAGTACTGCGAATGGGAGTACTAGACTGCGAGCTACGCAGCACAATCATTTGTTACAAGGATATTATATCACAAAAAAAAAAATATAATTAGTGAAATTACCTACTCGAAAATTACATTTTCATAGGGTAGACCTGTAGAAGTAAGTCAACGGTATTGATTGATAGTGTTACTTTTTGTATTTGCCATCCCTGACATAAAGCGTAGAACCTAGTTGAGACATGATATTCCGATATTTCGCCTCGTAATTTAGTCGTTCCCCGATATGTATATGTATAGTTAGATGATGATGATGATGATGATGATGAATATAATGTAAGTAAGCACAAAATTGTGCATGTTATGTATTGTGTGCGCTCAGTGCGCGTTGTGGAGCTATATGAGTATGGAACACATTTTGCGGTGATGTTGTAGGCACATAACATATCTAATAGTAAACATCATTGCCCACCTATCGAAGCCATTTTTATCATTTATAACCGTCCGTTCAAACAGTTGATAATGACTTGATTAATGAAACACTGATGTAACATGTCGACGCTTGCTTCAAAAACCTCTCCGTGATAAACATCGCAAGAAATGTGAGCGACCCCTGCAGCGTCCAGTATTATGAGATTTAATGGTTTATGTGGCTCAGAAGATAACTAATTGTGGGTACGAACAATATTTTACGAGTAGTGAGGCCTATTTTCAAACATTTTTTTCTTAAATAAAAAAAAAGGCAAAGATCGCTAAGCATACGTATAATTTATTTTATTTGATAACCCATCAGGTAGTTATGAGCTTCTGTGACAAATAATACTCAGGCGCTAATTTTATAAACTGAAGTTTAACTATCATCAAGTGAGTATGTTGCAATACCAGTCAAACATATAAGTTTCAACTATTGAGCAACTGTTGAGTTTCTTGCCTGCTTTTCAACAGAACCTGCCTTCCGAACCGTTGGTAGAGTCTTCGGAAATAGTCAATGGACGACGGACGTTTCTAAAGTATACAGGTACTTTGAACTGAACTTATTGGAAATAAATGAATTTTGATATAATTTTTTTTATTTTATGAATTAGTACCGACGTCGGTAGAAAGTCGATATATATTCATCACTAACTGACGCCGCGCGGTTTCACCCGTGGTTTCCGTTCCCGTAAGAATACGGAGATAAATTTTAGCTTATAACCTTCCTCGATAAATGGACTATCTAACACTGATAGAATTTTTGAAATCGGACCAGTAGTTCCTGGGATTCGCGCGTTCAATCAAACAAACTTTTCAGCTTTATAGTATTAGTATAGATTATCATAGCTTATTTTAAGGGAGCAAATCAAGGCATCAGATGTCTGTCACCTTTTCACGGCAAACCTTTCACGGAAATTTGGTCTAGAGATAAATGTACCTTAGAGCAGAACATTTGCTTTTTACTACATTTTAACCCTCAAAATCTCGCGGGATTTTAGTAAATCAGTTGTTCACGCGAATGGAGTCACAAGCTTCCGCTAGTCGTGTATATTTTTGCTGATGCGGCTTAGGTGAGGACGCAGAGATTGCTCTGATAAAGGACAAGGTACAGTGAACTCGACTGGGTAGCATCCGGCCACAATTTCACGGAGATATTGGATATATGATATTGGAAAACTCAGCAACCAAGTTTCAAAAATATGAATAATATTTTTGAACAGCGGGGGTAACGGCGGTCTTAATACTTTTGGCTGATTAGAGTATTTTTTATAAAATAGAATTAAATAAGTATAAGTTGGTACAACTAAGTATAAAAATAACTTACTGTAGTTTTATATTTTTAGTTTTCAAAGCGTTAGCGTTTGTAGAAAGAGAACCGACGTGCCACATAGCTACAGGCCCTGTCATATGTTTTGGTATGCGCTGGAAAAATGTGGGCTCATTGGATGGTTGGTGGCTAGCATTACGATCACTGTCAGATTGTAGATAGCACGGATAAAATGCATCATGTATATTCTCTGTGGAATCGACGGCTTATGATAGGCGTCTATATATCCGCATTGTACGTATCGGACGTATCGCATCAAACGGATTTTTAATTTTACAGCAGTTAAAATTCGACGTGGATCGTGGAACGTGGACGTACTAGTATGACTTTCTGTACAAAGAATACTACGGTCCGATTGACCTACGTTATCATGTTACGAGTCACGGGTATTGACATATGGACCTTTCTTTTGAAGCTATTTTCTATTAAAAATACATTTTATTTTCTATCGAACCTTTCAGTTGTCTTACACATAAAAGCGTCCAATTAAAAACCAAGCTTACGTCCTAAGCTCACGAGCTTAAATATGGCAAACGTGTTTATTTTATGAAACGTTTCAATTGGTTTTAGCTTAATTGTTTATTCCCTCCACATCTAATTTTATTTTCGCGGCGGCAGAGATTTAGCTCTTTTTCGGGTTTAAATATCATTTTATCTACGCGCAGCACGTATTCGCCGTAAAGATCATAAAGGGCCCGGGGCGAAGCCATCATGAATTTGTTTAATGTAATAAATCAACGCTGGTTTTTATTTGTTACGTTAAAAATGTGCGCAAAAGGAAAACAGAAAATTAGAAATGTGACTGTTAATCAATATGATTGTTTGTAGAATTAACCTAGAATGCTACTTACGATTGCAAGTAGAACTTAGTGTAGCTTAGTTCGTCCTGGGAAGCACAATACGAATACTTCCCTGGACGAGTTACTCGTAAGTCATAGTGACTTATTTAATTATTTACAAGTTAGCCCTTGACTACAATCTCACCTATTGGTAAGTGATGATGCAATCTAAGGTAGAAGAGGGCTAACTTGTCAGGGTCTCAACTGGTGTTTTTTACTATAGAAGTCTTGGAAAAATCTTTCACAAACCAAACCAGGATTCGAACCAACATTTGAATTTTTTTCAAAACACAGCATTTGAATCAAATGAACAGAGGAAACTTTTAAAGGAAACTTTACATTCAAAATTTCATTAAGCTCAAAGGTAAAACTTATCAGAAAGCATTTTTGTTTCACTGGAATTCCGTTATTAGACCAGTATTGAAATGAAGCCAAGTATCAGCAGCATCCGATTTCATTAAAACTTTTATTTATACTATTATTTCAGTTTTCCGAGAGAAAATGCTCTTTCATTTATCGGTCTGTTGAAATTTATAAAGTGTTGTCTTACAAGCCTTTTTTACAAACAGTTCTCAAGGGGTAAATATTTGAAACCAGTAGAAATATATTACTAGCGGACTAGAAGAAATCAATGTAAACTTTCAACCCCTATTTCACCGCTTTAAGGGTTGAATTTTAAATTTCTTGAATTACATTATATTTCTTTCATCATATATCATTTAGGAACAAACTTTTAAAACTGTATCTATAAAAATTGAGGACTTTCAACCCCTAGTATCTTATAACCTTCGCAGTATAATTATGGTCTCAAACCGTGTCAAGGTTAATTTAAATTGGTTCAGTAGTTTTAGCGTGATGCCCGGTTAACAAAAAACACGAACAGCCAGACAGACAAAAATAAAAAAAAAATATATTTTTGGCTTCAGTATCGATTGTATAATGCCTTCCAACAAAAATTCCAAAATATCTTCAATATATAGAATTTGACCTGTTATATTATCAGTATAGATATAGATATCCACTTGAAGTGGCCTTTACTTAACTGACACAGCTAAAAAAATATCCAATATTGAAAATTACCTAAACTGTAAGAATGGCATCCCACCAAGATCCTCAAATGTGGTTCGGTGGGCTGATAATGTTTACTCTCTTTAACAATCATTGACAGATGTTAATGGCAGACGCTGAAACGGACGGTTGAACGTGCTCTCAGAGGCACGGGGGTGCAATACCATCAACAACCTAACTCCGGGCTATGAATTTTCATTGATAAGTTTTAATAAGAGGAGAAATACTTCTTCTACTTTATTCTTCCTCTTTTTAGCCTACTATCCACTAAAACAATGAGACAATGTTCATCATCAGTTGTTAAATGTCATCATCAGTTATCTCAAAACATTTCGTAGAGACTCTTGGGCCATGAAGTCGAAATGCCAAAAAATTTATCCAAATCAGTTTAACGCGGCTAGTTTTCTAGACTGGTGACAGAAAGACTGGCTCACGTTTGCGCAAAGACTCAGCCTGATGGCTGTCCAGCGCGTAAATGTCAGTATTCTCGCCACCATTGCAGGTATGATTTGTATAGTTAACAAGATAATTACCTGAACACCACATTATTTCTCGATAAAAAAACATTTCACAAAAGCGAAATCTCGTCGAAAAGCTAAAAAACAAGAAACGAGAGCATTTTTCAAACAAACCCTGACGTCCCTTGATTCAAGTTATGCCATAGATCAAGATCACTGTGATGAACGTCCCGCGGAAAGGGTCTAGCGGTAATAACGCCACCGGTTGTGTCATTTACAAACCGCCAATGCGTTCTGAAAGGCTTCTTATCTAGCGCAAAAATACACCACATCACGTAGCGGCATAAGTGTATTTTGTGCTTACGTGTAGTGGATATCATAGATATTCCTTTAATAAAAAAGATCCTGTGCAAATATGTTATTATAGTTTTTTCTTTTGTGTTTTTAATACTGTTATAATACAAACACATATTAAAATTTTCACATAAATTAAGACTAAGAATTAAAACAATATTAAAAACGAAATTTTAAATGAATAAAATAATTATAAGAAATACACAACATCTAATTGTTCACCCATGGGTAAGGTACCCAATAAGCTGGCGCTGTTACCCATCTGGATGGCAAAACTTACTCGTTACTTACTTATTATGCAGCGCTTGCCTTTGAGGTATTTGCGGCGCTTACCTTTGTGATATTTGCGGCGCTTGCCTTTGAGATATTTCCGGCGCTTGCCTTTGAGATATTTGCGGCGCTTGCCTTTGAGATATTTGCGGCGCTTGCCTTTGAGATATTTACGGCGCTTGCCTTTGAGATATTTGCGGCGCTTGCCTTTGAGATTTTTGAGGCACTTGCCTTTGAGATATTTGCGGCACTTGCCTTTGAGACTTTAGACCCTTGGTCATCAGATATTAAAAAAAATCTATGTTGTGCTTGCATGTTTTTCTTGTAATAACAATTTACTGACAGAGTCTAGCTGACCCGTGATAGCCAAGGCATATACACTGATATATGCCTTCCATTCTGAGGGCGAAGGTACGAATCCGGTCCGGGGCATATGTGCATTTTGAGAAATTAAATAACACGTTTCTCAAACGGTACTCAAGAAAGAAGAAGCCTGCATATCTGAAAATTTTCTTAATTATCTACGTGTGTGAAGTTTGCCAACTTTAAGAGTGTAATAAGTTCTATTTCCTCGGTTATCTTACGTCCAATTTCAATTTAATAAATCGCAAAGCCTTAAAAGCCTTCAAGCTGAGCCTAATATAATCCGCCTGATACTTCATAAAGCCTTACATAGTTTTCAGTAAAATAATTCAATTCATAATTCTTATGCAAACTTTATCCAAAAAACTACGCCAACAAACTCCAAATTAAATTAACAACCTTTTTTCGTAAAATATGCTTAAAAGCAAGTACGTTTTACTTAACCATATTTACGTAAGTTTTTTACAAGGATTACGCTTTAGCCAGTTTCATCTCTAAATCTTATCAGACGTGGTTTTCAGGATAACGAGAGATTATGTACGGACCCTTTCGTCATTTCGAATGGTAAAAAAGTCTCTAAAAAGTTCTTATCTTGTACCGCAATTAACCCTTGTAAGCTATGGGTATTTTTTCAGCGCTCTGTAAAATGAACACGATTAATAAAGCTAGGTAAGGTTGAGCTCTTAGAGAGGGCACCGTGCATCATTTTTTAATGACTTTAAAGATAAGAAGATTTGTTTAAATATTAAAAGACTAGCAGACGCCCGCGACTTCGTCCGCGTGGAATTTAGTTTTTCACACATATCTCGGGAACCATGGATTTTTCCGGGTAAAAAACTAGCCTATGTGTTATTCCAGGCTATAATATATCTCAATACCAAATTTCAGCTAATTCCGTTCAGTAGTCGAGGCGTGAAAGAGTAACAAACATTCATATCATCAAAATCATCACTTTTCGCAAATCTCGGGAAACCATGGATTTTTCGGGTTAAAAAGTAGCCTACATGTTAATCCAGAATAAAATCTATTTCCATTCCAAATTTCAGCCAAATCGCTTCAAAAGTAGCGGCGTTAAAGAGTAACAAACATCCGAACATCCATACAAACCTTCGCGTTTATATATAATAGGATAATAAGGATAAATATTGAAATTATTAAAAAAAATAAAGCATGTTTAGTCATGTTTGGACTGGAATTATTGTGATTATTTTGCGAAATTCAATTACGAAGCTTAGAATTGGAGTTGTCGTTACGATTAAGCGCCTCTCGGAATATTCGTTTTTATCAATTTATAAAAATCTAAAATTTTATTTACAACGCCATACAATAAATAACATTAATATCGGCCTGCGTTCCAAACTGGAGATCATATATTCATTTTGGCATAACAACTTGTAAAAAATAAATAAAAGCAAAATAAATTAAAAGCGAAAGAGTCGCTTTTCAACACTTTACTTTCATATTTTATAATTAAATCACGTTGTATACACGTTTCATAAAATCAGTAAACTTGCATCACCACGGTGCAAAAGCTTTTCACGCCAACAAAATTTATTATACCAATAAAAACGTATCTACCTCTGCAACGGTGATTTAAAAGTCTACACTACGGAAGTAATGTTGATATATTTCCAAGTGGGATAAACACATACTTAGCGAATGTTCTGGAGATAAAGATGTTGTTGAAAATATTAGTCTGAGATGGATATAAGAAGGCAGGTCATCTCCTCCCAGATGATAAATCAATCAGATGATAAAGAAATCCGGGTGGAGGTACGGGCCTCGAGGCTTAACCTTCTTGCCCGGGTAAGCCGCGGGGGATCTTGCTCCTCCGGTCATTTTCTTCCAGCCCCTTTCAGGGCTGAGGATATGACTATGCTCGATCTTGTGTTGGCTTATAGGGATGATGTGTCGCCCTATTATATTGGTTGAAGAGAAAGTCCAGTAAAAGTTAAGAAGGAGCGAAAAATGATTTGATAGGCACGATAAAAGAGTTTATTACATATTTGTAAGTTATTTTATGAATTTTATATAAGGATGAATTTATTACATGCTAAATAATTGTGCCTATGAAATGAGATGAATACTAATAAAATATAAATATAGAACCAAATAATATTACTTACTTACGCTAGGTGGCGCGACTTGTTTCCATGAACAGTAGGGATTATTAAGTGGGGGCTGTCGGGTGGGAGCGCTCGCCGTACGGTCGTCCTCAATGGTCTCGTGGCGTTCGACCCGTCCACAACTCTTGTTGTGTAATCCTTCATGGGTTACTTGGGATAACTTGAGCATTGAATGGTGAGTGTTGGCATGTCGAAAGGGTACCCTTAAACGTGCACCTGGAGTCACAAGCCTCTGGGAATGGTCAGGATATTCTCTGCGATTCTAGGGTTTTATTTTGGTTGCAGTTTGATTTGTTAATTAAGTTGTCCTGTTGTGAATCATACCTTTGTTCAACATGGGTTTTCTTATTTTTTTAATCCACTTCTGAGTAGATTTCTAAAAATATTGTATTGTGATTGTATCGTATGTTTATTAATAAGGGACAAACATAAATGAATCACCCTTAACATTTAGATCCAACTGATGTTAGAATTATTTCCTTAACTAGCAATAAAACAAGGACATCTACAAGAATTTATGTTCCAGAATATCTGGTCTTTGATTCTTTGGTCGCATGCTAGCACTACAGCATACAGCAATGCTGTCTGGCGGTAGAACTTCTTCAGACTACATCTGTCACAAAAAGCTATACTAAAAGCTTGTGTAAAATACTGATTTAAAGTAAGGTAACCTTCATAAATCAAAAACTTCATGTTGAAAAATGTCCTCCGACATAACACGACTCCGCACTCTAAACAAAACGCAAATCACCTGAAACGGCTTGATTCAGATCACTGCGCTCTGAAACCCTTTCTACTGGAACGGAGATATGATTTAGGACATAAAATTTTATTTCTCCGCTCGCTTGTTATGGTAAAACATTATTTCTCTCATTGGAGACGTTTAGTCAAAAATCGGATTTTTTATAAAGCTGTTACCAGTTTCCCTCGAAAACTTTTTTTCAAATTCTCTACAAGTTAGCCCTTGGCTACAATCTCACCTGATGGTATGTGATGATGTAGTCCAAGATGGAAGCGGGCTAACTTCTTAGGAGGAGGATTAAAATCCACACCCCTTTCGGTTTCTTCAGGACATCGTACCGGAACGCTAAATCGCTTGGCGGTACGTCTTTGTCGGTAGGGTGGTAGCCACGGCCGAAACCTCCCACGAGCCAGACCTGGACCAATTAAGAAAACCTCAATCAGCCCAGCCGGGGATCAAACCCAGGACCTCCGCCTTGTAAATCCACCACGCATACCACTGCGCCACAGAGGCCGTCAAAACTAAAGGTCTCCTGCTGCTTCCTTAGCTGTTTATTCTCTGATGACAACCTAGGGAATTTAATAAATAATAATACTAAAAATACCCTTTAAAATTAAAAAATATTATTCAAAATTGGTTCAGACATTTAGACAATAGGTAGGTGTTTTAAATCAAATTCCAACGAATTGAGAACTTTTTTGAAGTCATTATTATTAACATAATCATTTATTTTGATAGTTGTTTATCCCGTTAACCTGTCACGTTAAAGGGCTACATATATTTAGACAGGATAATGTGAGTAGAATGTAGAGTATAATCTTCAAATGTTCTATCTTATAAGTAGGGAAGCCTATAGACACTGTTGTGAGCCATTAAAACAGGGTCATGGTGAGAGAGATAGATGAAACAAAGAAGAAAGTTTTGCTTCTATGAGAAAATATCATAGCACATAGTTCACTAAAAGCACGCCGCCTGAGAATGTATTAATGGCATTTGAAATGCTCTACAACACTTCGAATCCTATTAAGATGGGAGGGTTGTGAAGTTAAGACTACCGTGAAATAGGATACGACGCATAATATTAATATAAAGCCTCTTCATCTCTGTCAGTTGTATTCAATCTGTTTTCATTTTTAAGAAAAATATAAAGTCACTTTCATTTTACTTGGTTAAGATTTAAACATTATAACCGTTGTGTGACCGCTAGATATAATGTTTTGGTTCAATATGTTTGTGAAACATCTATTTAATCTAGTCAAATCAAATCATGAAGTTCTGGTGGTTCTCATTATTTCGAGAGAGAGAAACTCGATAATTGAAAAGCAATGAGTCCGAGGAAACACTTAGAAAAGCCGAAGCTTACAACAAGATTTTTAACTCCGAAAAATCTGGTTGTGTTATAACACAAACTTCGGAGCACGTTACGCAGTCCTGGGCCTTTAGCCATATGGCACGTCAATTGTCTTTCTATAAACGCTACAGCTTCAAAAATTAAAAAAAATGTATGGGAATGATAAATCGATAACTTGATCACGTGATCTGTCGATAACGAATGTCATTCCCATACAATTTTTAATTTTCGAAGCGAACGTAAAAAGAGAATCTACACGCCACATGGCTACAGGATCTGGTCATTATCGTGACTATTTGATAGTGACCTTCTGCGTCTTCTTCCAGCGTCTGTGCTTCCTGCCACTTACAATTTAAACAGCTTCAAGGCAAAAGTGAATAGACATTTTCTAAGCTAATCGCGTCTCTATCATAGATCTTTTCTATGATACAGACGCGCTTATACGCTTAAACGCTTGATTCAAGTTCTTGGAACTTATCCGAAAAGAAATATAAAACCGTACAGTTATCTTGAATTTCTTGAATATTTTGTGATAAGCTACAAAAGAGCCGTTTTTCTTTTGTAAACTCGGAACCCTAAAAAGGGTCATGTCAATCTCGGAAGCTTATGATAATGTAATAATTAATTCATATCCGGCACAAAGTTTTAGACAGTTTATCTTCATCGTTTCGCCGAAATTATCAAAGTAAATTTTCAAAACATAATAAGTGTTCTTGATTAAAATCTACAGAGCCTTTTGTAGGTATGATGAGCTCACAGAGAAGTTAAATTCGGACTTCCATTGTTGTTTTGAAAAAGTCGGTTTTGTTTACATTCATTTACATTTACATAAATGTGAAATGTAAACGTGTATTTTGAGGTAATAAACTGGCTTTCAGGTTTTTAAAATCATAAAACCGTATGAATATGCATTTCAAGGGGTTTTTAGGTCCACTGCGACATAGCCTGTCTGACCACCATGCTTATTCCTGCCACCAAGTTGCATTGCAGTGTTTCCATCTTGAGATAATGATTGCCGTTAAAATTACCGTAATTGATTATAATATACCAAAAAATACACGTTAAATTGTAATCAGAATTTTCATTTATGACGGCAGATTATAATATCACGAGTGAGATTAAAAACTAACGTATATTCCAATCTAACGGTGACATATATGAGCCGTGATAGCCCAGTGGATTTGACCTCTGCCTCCCATTCCGGAGAGTGTAATTTCGAATCCAGTTCGAGGCATGAACCTCTAACTTTTCACTTATCTGCATTTAAAGAAATTAATATCACGTGTCTCAAACGATGAAGAAAAATCGATGAAGAGAATTTTTTTTTATATCTCATCAATCCATATTCGGATTGGTAGACTTCACACACGCAGAGAATTAAGAAAACTCTCTGGTATACAGGTTTCCTCACGATGTATTCCTTCACAGTTTGAGACACGTGATATTTAATTTTTTAAAGTGCACACAACTGTAAAGTTAGAGGTGCATGCCCTGGATCGGTTTCGAAACCACACCCTCCGGAATCGGAGGCAGAGGTCATATCCTTGGGCTATCACGGCTTTCAGAATTTGGGAAATCTATGGTGTCTATCATACCGAATATGGGTTGCCATGATGAAATAAATATTATCCCGTTATTGTTCACAAAGTAACAATATCAAAAATGTACTTATACCTACTCGTATAAGCAACAGCGCTGCAGGCGACAAAGTTCCTGTTTAAAATGCTATCCACTGGCAGGCGAGCTAATGCGGTCGCTGAGAGCTTAGCTTTTGTTTCATCGTAAATTAGTTTACATTGCATTTGATATTGTAATGGTAGAAAATTGCAACGTTTTTAGCTCTATTTCAATAGCCTTTTCTAACTCATATATTATTATCTCCCTCAAGCCTTAAACAACCTTTAACTTTTTATGTCTTTATGGTACTTATCTTAGATTCACAAACATATGCAGATTGTGAAGGTTGTTTTTTCCTGTTAATAATACTCGAACTTTCATTACATTTTAATACTTTCTATTCATTATAATATTTACTACTATTTCTTTCAGGTTTCAGTGTGCCTAGTGGCAGTTTTCAATATTTTCATACTGTTACTATCGCGTTAACGTAAACGCAAATTTATATGGAATTGAAAAAGTTGTGCAGTAGTGCCACTAGATGGCGCTGTTTCAATTCCTTAGAAATTCGCGTTTACGGTAACGCGATAGTAACAGTATCAAACTGCCACTAGGCCCTCAGTACCTACAATCTATTACGAGAAATTACTTGACTTAAATACAAGGTCTTGCGACCTTATATATAATAATATGATAACAAAAGTTTAGGAAACTTCTCACAATCCTCAGAAGAGTTTTTACATCTATAACATATAACTGTATTTTTTTTCTAAAATATTATCATTCTAATACGTAGACAAAGAAAATTGCGATATTATTTCTCTATGGCTAAGAATTTGACATTTTGCATTTGAAATTTGACAAATTGCATCGTTTGATATTAATCAGTGACAAACAAATAGAAAACCATAGACTACCTATATGACAACTACGACAAAACTTGCAGCGGTAAACATGATCTTAAAGTAGCTTCCTCCTTCTAATCCAATGAACAGTTCTTTTGAGCTCCTTTGAACTTAACAACAATAAATAATGTAACCGATCTTATAAACCACTCTATCAATGCCTAAATATCCGAAAGAACAACCAACATGCAAGTATCAGATTATGTAAACTAAAACAATGGGAATACCGAATACCATAACAATATCCTTGGAGACACCATTAACGCAGACATACATCGTTCACGCTGCGCTGTTGGCAGTGAAACTACTGGCATTAAGTCCCATGGCAGCACTCACATGGGTCAATAAAGGATTCTTTGCAAACGTGGACATAGTACGGAGAGCTTATTTGGCGGAACTGAAGAACCTAGCTCCATTCTGGATCGTAGGGGCGTTATATCTGACTACAACCCCACCAATGCATTTGGGGATAAGTCTATTTAGAGCATATACAGTCACCCGATTGGTTATGATATTTGGATACATCGAAAGGCCAATCCCAACGGCATTTTCCGATTTCGCGCTTGTCACATCGTATATGATTACGTTTTATATGGCCTTGTGGGTTATTTATTTTTACAGAATGGCTATATGATAGAAATTATGTGAGATTAGATCCACCACACGTGCTTCAATGTGTGTTGATGAATGTATGATGGGTTTAACCAACGATATTTTATACTAGAGATAGGCCACTAGCGCATCAAAACTGAGGCGGACAAATGTGCATAATTGTCTTAATGTCATTTAGTCGCTTATTAAACAACGAATGTTATTTAATCAAATAATACCTAAATATTGTGTACAATGTCAGTTGTGTATTCAGTAAGTGTAAAAACTATATATACTTAAATACATAATGTATTATGCAAGTGTGCGCTCAGTGGAGTAGCTAAATTCCGATCACTTTTTGCGGTGATTATGGGGGCACGTAACACATCTAGAGTTTAAAATATCGTTGAGTTTAACAGTTTAAGAGGTCCCACCTTCCAACAAAATTATATCAAACCAACTCTATGATAATTATTATATTTACCAAAAATATATAAGTAATACCAAATTACTTAACCCAGATAAGCCTGAAACTATTTTTGTCTTAGAAAGTTGTGATTTTTTTATATATTTTTAATTATTGCCTCAGTATTTCAGGAAAAATAATAAAAAAATTAGTGTCCCTTGGAAAAGCTGGAAAATGACATCCCATATATGGGTCGGTCGGCAAAACATATACTATTTACTATTAAGTGTTGAACAACGTATGTAGGCATAAATAAAATACTTTTTATTGCATAAAAGTATTATTTATTATTGTTTTAGTAAGATTTAAGTTTTTGCGACAATTTTATACTGAATGGTAACTAAGAAAACACTCTTTAGGATGCAAACGTATATACGTATACACTTTACGCAAATATAATTGCAGTTTCTTTTACATACAATTTCATACATTTTTACATACATACATTTCAATGCCTGGTTGGATGGCAAGGGGCACTCGATTTTCACGAACTGTTCCGGTTGCTTTCAAGTTTCTATTTTTCAGTTGAAAACGAAAAGAGGGATAGATGTGAAATAATTATCAAAGAAAAGATGAAAAGTATTGTTAGGGTACATGTTTTGAAAAGTATTTGCATACTGTAGTATGCAAATACTTCTCCACACGCCATTTTACACTGCCACCAAGTCCAAATTTCTTGTAAACAGCTGGTAATTGTGTGGACTGCCCTTGGTAAGGATCAAACCAAATTACATACCCTAAACGAGTAGCCCCAATCCAATATTTGTATCCCCATCTCATTGGCTTACCCCTGATGAACTGTTTACAACTGTGACCGCCGTAGTAAGGAATCATAGCCTCGTCAATACTATACATCTCTTCAACGGGTGCATTTTCTTGAAAAACAGCGTTTAGCAAGTTAAATAAAAGCCGCATTTTAGCATATTTATCACTTTCGGTCAAAATCAATGAGTTGTCACAACAGTGCAAATGGTTCATGATGTATGTAAATCTGTCACGAGATAGAGATTGGTTCACAAGAGAAAATTCACAATCGGACGAGTTTTCCCAATACATTCGACGTCTTGGCAAGCATACTATAAAGTAATATTCCCATAAAAGATTTCATTTCACTGGTAGTTACATTGCCTGATTTGTTTTTTTGAGAAGCATACAAATTGGTATATTCCACAAACATGTTTATAACTTCGTCATTGAATAATTGGTCAAAATAGTTTATCGGAGAACGTAACATATTTCTGGGGCCTTCTAAGGACTGGAAACTAGGAAAATCATTTGGACGAAGTCGATTCCTCCATTCGTACGTTTTGTTTTGCACTGATAGAGGACGAATTACTGTATCTTCTAGTTCGGCAGATGTAGATGGCCTTGGCTGTTGAAACGGCTATTCAATGCGAGATCTTTTTTGTAAACTAGCCAAAGAAATCTCATCTTCACTCTCCGATTCAGAATCAGTCTGATTGGCATAAATAGCTTCAGCAGGTGCACGTAAAATTGAACCAGGCAGGTTATGTATAACAATATTATCCTCTTCTCCTGAATCTTCATCAGTAACCGCAGTATTAGCGTTATCTGGTGGTTCAAATGTTATGCATTCTGGGACCGGGCTATCATTATTCTCTAACTCGTTCAAAATTTCGTGTACTGATAAAGGTTTTGATCTAAAACAGGAAAAAACAAAATATTCAGTCAAAACTTTCAATGTATTATGGTTGTGCCGACAGACCCATACATGGGTTCATAAAATTTGCGGCCATATAAAAGTCACAAAAAGTTAGGTTTTTATTATTTTATTTTCAACATAAATACTGAAATGTTACTTAGTTTCTATTTTTACTTCTATATTTTTAAAATTATAACAATTAGTATATTATAAACTTACCTTTTTGAGGACATGTTTTACAATATCCAATAAACATATATTCAATCACGTGAAACACCAAGAAAATAATTAATTCACTGCGTTACTTGTCACTACAATTAACAGGTATCTACTAAAGATTCTAAAAAAATGTGTAACTTGGTTTAAATAAATCAAATATTGACGGTAGATTTTTTTATTTTTACGAACCCATGTATGGGTCGGTAGGTTTATCTGGGTTAATAGGATCAAAAACTTGAGATAGTTAAACAAAAGCTTATCAAATAAAAATACTTATGCTTTAAAGTAAATGTAATTTATATTTGTAATGAAAAAAAATCAATTAAATTTATAACAGCTCTACTTCTTGTTTTCACAATAACGCTAAACTTTGACTTTGTTTGTTCTAATAATATTTGTATTACTCGTAGGTACTTCGAAATTATTAGAGGCACAAAACATGATTATTAATATTCTTTATTGTATTATTAAGTCATAAGTACTTATACATTTCTCTTCAAAGGGCAATAAATTAGACGTAGTTTACTAAGTACAACGTAAGAAGCTTTCAAAGTATATTTAAGCGTTAAGTAGTTACCCATAACTTGTATTTACGAACTTACAAGATTATTTTGGTAATGTGAGTATATACTACACTAGCCAATGTCGCACGGTTCTGCATGGATTGTGTTTTCTCTCAGTATCAGTGACATCAAAACTTCTATATTATGATGTTTTTTTTTATTCTAATAAGCTAACGAGTTTGTTTGTTAGTTTGCTGGAACGCGCTAATTTCAGGAACTACTGGTCGGATTTGAAAAATCTTTCAGTGTTAGATAGCCCATTTAAAGAGGAAGGCTATATATTTTCTCCTTATTCCTACCGCGCGGCGTCAGCTAGTGTTGTATAGGCCGGAAGGGAATTCCACAACTTAGCAGGTCTTATTAGAAACGTTGATGCAAAACGTTCCCTGCGGGTGCACTGGACGTCGACAATAAAGGAGCGGCGTATCGCTGTTCTGTTTCGCGATAGGGATAGTTAAATGGAAAAACCGACCGGCTTGTCGGCTCTTTATTGTATATAGCAACTAATACGATCATGCCAGCAAAAAACTTCTACACAATCGGTCCAATCATTTAAAAGCTACAGTAAACAGTAAAACACGCCTCTTTTGACGTCGAGATTTTAGAAGGGCATCCACTGAGGCTCTTGCCATCAGCTCTCTAAAGTAAAATCTTCTATTTGAACTGATAGTTTAGATACTTTGATAGTGAACTACCAACAGGCGTAGCCTTGAAAAATTAAATAAGTAAGAAATAAGCCGTGCCTAGTCGATATGTAGGTGTCAGTTCTAATCCGGTCCGGGGCATGCACCTCCAACTTTTCAGTTGTGTGCTTTTTAGAAAATTAAATATCACGTGTCTCAATCGGTGAAGGAAAAACTTCGTGAGGAAACTGCATACCAGAGATTTTTTTTTATTCTCTGTGTGTGTGAAGTCTGCCAATTGGGAAAGCGTGGTGAACTATTCATATTATGGTGGGCCTAATCCCTCTCATTCTGAGAGGAGATTCGAGCTCAGCAGTGAGCCGAATATGGGTTGATGGTGATGACGAAAGTGAAAAAATAAGCTTATTTGAACTTGAATAACTAAGTTTAAATAAAGTGGTGAAGGTAATAATTTAAAATACTTTCTAAATATATCTATATTTAGATCCAAAATTAATTTAAACCTGTAGGATCATCAACTTCAGTGTCTCCGACAGGAATATCAACAAATCCCGCCGAAATTAAAATGGGAGATTTACCGTTTGGAGTAAAGTTAAATATCTAAAAGGTCAAGAGACACTTCGCTTAGTGCGCGCTATCTCCGGGCACCGATTGAATATTGTAACTTTAATTTTGAACTTTGGAGGTTGAGTTTCGACTGTGACATTTTCATACATTTAAAAAAAAGATTTTTTTTTATTAGCTTCGGATTCAGGCGTATAGGTTCATGCACCTCCAACTTTTCAGTTTTGTGCATTTCAAGAAATTAAATATCACGTGTCTCAAACGGTGAACGAAAAACATTGCGAGGAAACCTACATAGCTTAGAATTTTTCTAGTTGTCTGTGTGTGAAGTCTGCCAATGCGCAATGGGCCAGCGTGGTGGTCTAAGGCAGTTATTCTGAGAGGAGACTCGTGCTCAATAATGAGCCGAATATGGGTTCATAATGATGAAATAAATCGCAAATTCCAATATATATTTATTTATTGTAATTTAAAAATTGAACATAGTATGATATAATATAAACTTATAGATACACAAAACAGCTATGACAATGAAATTTTGATTTTGATAAAAACATAAATGTAAGAAACATCTCATACACAACTTCCCGTAACCAGTTCTACCAAATGAAGGGAAACTGAGGATTTGTCATGTCTTCAAATAGCAGCCCTATATGTATACACAACCCACCCAGTCATAAAACAGTTGATGCCAAACGAAAGGTAGTATGCTACTTCTTTGAGGGGCCTTGGTAAGCTGAGAACGTAACCCATAGCGGTTATTAATCTTGCCACAACATACGCTCGGAAGAGGTTCAAAGCAGTTTCTTGCGCAGGCTGGGTTGTTATATACAAGGCACCCACCAACCAGAAGGGGGTCAGGTTCTTCAAATCGCTTATATTGGCACGCTGAACCTTCTCTGGGTTGCACATCAATGCTGCCAATGGCACGAAAGCTAGAAGTTTCAATGCCAGTAACGCTGAGTAAAGGTAGTAACTTTGCTGCAGATTCATTTTGCTGTCCATGATTTACAAGAATTTTTTAATTACTTGGAAATTTTGTTGTTTTTCTTAGAAGATTATTGTTTAACTGTCATCGCTGGTGACAAGACTGATAGATAATCACAGATTATTATTATTGATAGTATAGGTATGTTTATATTTTTAATAACGTTAAGAAAGTTCGTAGAGTTTTCATATTTTCCTTGCTTGAGTTTCCTTGTATTTCAGGACGATATCTTACCTGTTACCTTACCTTATCATTCGTTAGACAACGATCTTATATGTTTGTCGATAGAGTTTTTATTTCTCTACAGCTGTGTTATTGGTTTTTTGAGCAACTTAATTTTTCATTACTTTTCTGCCTCCAAAATGATCTAGCCAGGTAGCAAAAATCAGCATTTTCTACAACTGCTTTTCTTCGTTTTTCATTAAGGTGAAGCTGCCTCGCAACTTAAGCTATGTGTATGGAGATACGAGTAGTCTTATACAAAAAATGGTTTGAAAAGTTAAAAAATGGCAACTTTTACCTCACCTCCTCCTCGCCTTGCACTGGATCCGTCGGAATTTGACGAAGATCGACTCGAGGCACTTTTTTTCTAGCAAAAGTTTATTTGTTTAAAACAAATTAGATATTAATAAAATTTAACATCTCAAAAAGAAAAATAGAAATGTACGTTTATTTCTTGCGATTTTCATCTCACAAATCAAAATAACATTTATCATTTACGTTGTACAAAATAATGATTCATCTTACCGTAGAAAATAATCTAATAATGAATCCAGAGCTTCGTAATCCGATTTGTACATCAAAACATAATACAGAGAGGCCTGGCCATGGGAGCGGACGATTGAGCGGTGCGGCGGGCGTTGCAGGAATTGTTTATTTTAGCATTTAAACAATACCACTTTATTAATGCCCACGGTTTCACCCACCACGGTTTCACGGTTTATTAGTTCCCGTTCTCGTCAGAATACGGGAAATAATAATATGAGTATAGCCTATGACACTCAGAAATAACGTAGCTTTCTAGTGGTAAAAGAACTTTCAAAATCGGTTCAGAGATTAACCCGTACAAACGTATACCTCTTCTACGTATTTCTACGTATTACCTCTTTACCTAACCCTTTAGTAACCTTCTAAACCCGTTAGGTAGGAGTCCGAAAGCACATTAGGTCTATAAGTAAGTCTAGAAAAATCTATCATCTATCCATGGAACCTTAGCCTGCCATCTGCTCTGCCCTGAAATGGGCCGTAAAATAGTCTGATAATGATGAGTAAATTAATTTGTAATTCTTATAGTAACATATTATCTGTACTATACTAATATTATAAAGCTGAAGAGTTTGTTTGTTTGTCTGGTTGAACGTGCTAATCTCAGGAAATGCTGTTTCGATTTGAAAAATTATTTCAGTGTTAGATAGCCCAATTATTGAGAAAGGCTATAGGCAACATCATCATCACCATTATCAACCCATATTCAGCTCACTGCTGCGCTCAAGTCTCCTCTAAGAATGAGAGGGGTTAGGCCAATAGTCCACCACGCTGAACCAATGCGGATTGACAGACTTCACACACGCAGAGAATTAAGAAAATTCTCTGGTATGCAGGTTTCCTCACGATGTTTTCCTTCACCGTTTGAGACACGTGACTTAAAATGCACACAACTGAAAAATTGGAGGTGCATGCCCCAGACTGGATTTGAACCCACACTCTCCGTAATCGGAGGCAGAGATCATATCCACTGGGCTGTCACGGCTCCTAGGCTATATATTATTCCCGTATTCATACAGAAACTGGAACCATGCGGGTGAAACCGCGTGGCGTCAGCTAGTGTAATATATTTACGAGTACATCCGTTTCAATTCGCTGTTCGCAGTTCGCATCGCTCGAGTCTCTTTGCGGCGAAATTCCATGGCCAAACCTAGGTCTGTATACCTCAGGTACTCCCATTGCATATACAACGGGAATATTTGCTAAGCGAATCAGGATCATGAATATCTAACGAATTGTGTAAGCGCGTATTCTATACAAATGTTTATCAAATCATTGGTTTGTCGTTTCCTAATTGCTTTTGAATTAGAGTCGTCCAATTTCTTGTTTACAGACAAATTATAAATAATACCAAATAAACAAGGTTAAGGCTTTGATACTTGCTCAAAGCTTAAATCCTGCTTATTTGTTTTTAGTTTTATTTTAAATTCCTTTGTTTGAAGAAGGATTTTTGTCTTTTAATGAGTTATGTAATGAAACAGTCTATGGAAGCGGGTATACATGGAAGAGGTACAAGTTATTCTACTCATACTTTTGATAGTACCGGAATTACTTGGCAGTGCGTCTTTGCTGGTATTTAGCCACGAACGATGCCTACTATCTCACCAGACTTGAGTAAACGAGATGGCCTATTTCAGGTCCACTCTTGTATCCCATATCATGAAAATTTAAAAAATACAAGGATTTTATTGAAATCTAAAGTGAATAAATCTAACTAACTAAAACCCCAGTTTTTGAGTTATATCAAGATGGCGCCCTTAAAGCAACTATGACATAACAATTGAGAGCAAACATCAAAACGACTACTGCATTGAAAACGTCATCAATCCGCCATTATTACCCATATTAGTTTGCATTTTTTGGGAAAGAATTAATATCATTTCGAAAAAATTAAATTAATTCGTAGATTTGTATAATCGAAAATAGTTAATAATTTTATTCTCTTTCATTTCCGCCAGAGTACAATGACTGATCCTGGGCTCCATACAATTTTGGACCATATCGTAAATACCTGAATAATGTGTGTATACGTGTTTGTATGGATGTATTGGTAGCCAGTGTGCTTAGTGGGAGTTTTCAATATTTTCATACTGTTACTATCACGTTGACGTAAACGCAAATTTATATGGAATTGAAACAGTTGTGCAGTAGTGCCACTAGATGGCGCTGTTTCAATTCCTTAGAAATTAGCGAATACGTTAACGTGATAGTAACAGTATCAAACTGCCACTAGGCCCTCTAGTGTCATGTTAATGCGCACGGGTAGAGTTGGTACTTTTATATAATGATGCGTGGAATCATAATATTAAAACGTCAACCTTTATTTAGACAGAGACGAGAGGTAAGACAACAGTCCAACAGGTGAAGATCTTTTTCTTCTACTTCTAAATACAAGCTTTTCACGAAAACTGAAATAGCGGTAAAAAAATAAACTTGACTATTTTTTTTTTTTTTTCTAAATATTTTTATATTTTTAGCCGTTCATTAAACGACGAGCCACTAAAGCTTGAAACTGAAATTCTAATTTGCTGGTAACAAAACCTCTCTGAATTCCAATCAATTTTAATGTAATCGGAGCGAAGGGCAGAGTTGTTTTTTTGCGGATTTAGAGATTCCTTTGTAATGCGATTGCGATTCGGCACTCCACTCTTTTATATTCTGTCCCCGTAATCTTTCTTCAGTTTACTTAAATCGTGGCCATTAAAATCGAATCTCTCCATCAGGAATTCCGGTCAGGTACGTATCTAATTTCGGTTATCGTTTAATATACGTCTAAATACGTTTAACTTAATAAGCTTTTATTAAATGCTTTAAGTTGACCTGTAAATATCCATAATAATATTATAAAGCTGAAGAGTTCGTGTGTTTGTTTGGTTGAACGCGTTAATCTCAGTACTGGTCCGATTTGAAAAATTTTTTCAGTGATAGATAGCCCATTTATCGAGGAAGGTTATAGGCTATATATTATTCCCCTATTCATACGGGAACGGGAACCACGCGGGTGAAACCGCGCGGCGTCAGCTAGTAATACATAAATACCAAGATATCTATCTGATCTCTGCGTGCTTGCGATAAAGTACAAGATTTTCAAAAAAATCTAAGACGGAAGAAATTTGCAATCTAAGACGGAAGCGGGCTAACTTGTTAGAAGGAGACTGAAAATCCACACCCCTTTCGTTTTCTACACGACATCGTATTGGAACGCCAAATCATTTAGCGGTATGTCTTTGTCGATATGGTAACTAGCCTAAGACTCCCATTAGCCAGACCTGGGCCAATTAAGAAAACCTCAATTGTTCCAGCCGAGGATTGAACCCAGGACCTCCGTCTTGTACACCGCGCATACAACTGCGCCACAGAGGCCATTTGTTGCATACATTAATAATATTTATAATCAGTACTTGTTATGTTATGTTACTTATCTGTCTAATCTCATGTCTACTGTCGTGTTATAAAGTCTGTACACGTATATATTAAAATAAATAAAATCGTCAAGCATTCGTGGTCATATTTATTATTCCTAAATTACATGGTGTCAGAAGTGGGATTTGAATCCACCAAAACATTACATGGTTACTACATATTATTATTTTTTTTTTTTTTTTTTTATAAATAAATATACTTAAACAATACACATCACTATCTAGCCCCAAAGTAAGCATACAGAGTAGCTTGTGTTATGGGTGCTAAGATAGTTGATATTATAATATTAATATACAATTATATACTACATATAAATACTTATATAATGTATAAATACACACAGACACTGGAAAACACCCATGCTCATCACACAAATATTTTCCAGTTGTGGGAATCGAACCCACGGCCGTGGATTCAGAAGGCAGGGTCACTACCCACTGCGCCACGCGGCCGTCAAGTTGTATTTAAAACATTATTACAAACATTACACCATCAAAGATGCCTATTCGTTCTATAATGCCTATTAATTCTTGACTTCATATTGCATTTGTTCCAAGTGCACTTGTCAACATTGTCAGATCAATTTGTGGTAGTAATATAAACTGTAACTGCAACGTCAGGGTGACCCAATTACTGATGCCTCGGGCTAGACAAGACACTTGCAGCGTCGTTAGAGTTATAATGGTTACCCCAACTGAATTACAGCGTTGGTACTCTTAGTTTTGGTGCAGTATTAGTTGTATTTAAATATATTGCTTTTAACTACTAATACACTAATATTATAAAGGCGAAAGTTTGTGTGTGTGTGTATGATACTCATTCTGCAACTATTGAAAAAATTATACCAAAATTGGGAACGGTCATTATTACATTAGTATATGGATTATTAATATATATATAATAGTTTATATTAATCCAGAATGTATGGTTTGTAAAAAACAAAGTTTTACGCAATCAGCGCTTCCGTTACTGATTAATTTATAGTTTTATAATTCGTGATATTGGATCTATGAGTTATTGAGCAATTAAATTTTGTTACAAAAAACATTATCAAGCTTGATAATGTTTAAACATTATCAAGCTCGCCAATACACACTGGAGCAGTGTAATGCAGCTAAAGTTGATATATCATCTTCTATAAGGAGGAAGATCTTGACATAAATACTCGTAGTAAAATAGTTATGAAATAAATCAATTTAAAGTAAAAAATCATCATTGAAAAGCTTCAACTAACTAAGGTCCTTCCACCTCTCATCATTTTACTATCACACTGCAAGAGATTGGGTTTTAATGTTTATATCATTGATGTTCCTAATACGTGTACAACGCGTTTTATAATAGGTAGGTACTGAAAATGGGGAATAAAATCAACCCGAGATCTGATTTTCCTAATTCTCACAACTTGTGTTTAACAGCGGGCGATGGAACGAGCTATGTTAGGAGTATCTTTGCGTGATCGAATCAGAAATGAGGAGATCCGCAGAAGAACCAAAGTCACCGACATAACTCAACGAGTTGTGAAACTGAAGTGGCAATGGGCGGGGCACACAGTTCGAAGAGCTGATGAACGTTGGGGTCCCAAAGTGCTCGAATGGCAACCCCACAGTAGTAAGCGCAGTGTTGGCCGACCCCTCACCAGGTGAACTGACGACATCAAGCGATTCGCTGGATGCAGGTGGCTCAGTATCGTGATGTTTGGAAGTCCCTAACAAAAGGCCTATGTCCTGCAGTGGCTGATATGATGATGATGTTGATGTGTATAACATGTGTGTTTATGTGTGTTATTTCACCCAAGTAGGACAAACATACCACAAAAAGGAGACCCTTTATTCCACCATTCCACATAATATAAACAATAGCAAAAAATCTGCTAAAAGCGTAAAGGTGTGACCACATTATCTATCACGCACCTGTTATTTACACACAAAATTACACAACCATTGTGTCGTATTAGGGTAATTCAATTACACTGTCAGTAATCCGTTTATAACAGGCTCATAAGTATATAGTAATGTGATGAGGTAATAAGACGGGAGCACGCTCGATCGCGTGCCACCGCCCGCCCTTGAATATGATTTGGTGGTTTATATGTATATAGGCATGTATGGGGGTTTCAAGCGACTTTTCGTGATCGATAACTTAATAATCGTGAACAAAAGCTGCCTTTCTACCTGGTTAACGTGTGCTATGGGCTATGTGACCGATACACGTTATGTTTAGATGCAGAGGTGTATCTGAACAACGCGCAGCACACATTGGTTTCCCAGCAACACTCCAGAAGGCGTTCGACGACCTGACCGGCCTGCTAAGTTAGCTGGACTGGCTCATGGGCGGAAAAGGCCCAGGAAATAAGATAAAGGAAATGGACTATGGCCTTTTTTTTATTCAATGACACAGTCCTTGACTGCGATCTCACCTAATGCTAAGGGAGGATGCAGCCTTATATGGAAACGGGCTAACCTGGACAAGGTACAAGTATATTCTACCTTCTAACGGTTTCTATGCAGCATCGCAGCAAAACGCAAAATATTTTTCGGTAAAGTGGTCACTATCCTCGGCCGAAGCCACCGGACTAGACCTAAGCCAATTTAGAAAATATAATATGCTTAACTGATCCTTGCTAGAAATCGAATCTTTCGTTTAATAAACACAGGCACTACCTGCGCCAAAGAGATCGTCTATTAACGTATTAAACTTATGATATATTTATAAAGCTTTTCTTTTGTCCAAAAACTTCATAATAGCAGTCAAGATTTGGGAATTGGTGGTATTTCAGAGCTTCCTCCTTTTTTTTAAGTCGGTTAATTTTTTTTTTTCATACTTTTTTTTGTAAGGTGTTGAAAGTACTATTATTAAATTTGAACTACTCTAATCATTGTCAAAATCCGTTTGATGCGATCTCCTCCTTACACTGTGTATTTATTATACCTGTTGGTTATAATACACAGTGTAAGATTTCTTAAATTGTGAGTCTAAAAATTTCTCAATTTATAAAGTTTCAAATGTCATATTGACCGGAAATGAGAATCAAACCTATCTAAAGGCTAATTCACTATCTTAGACTTAGGTATGCTAATATTGACATACACGAAATTATCTGGTGCCTATTGGTGGATATCTTATAGTAGGTAGATGACATTCCTGATTTGACGTTTATTTTAATAGACTGACAATGTAGACCAAAATTATAGTGGATAGGCCGCCTTTTTTTCCTTTGTATGCCCAATACATTACCAATTGCAGTGATGATAGAATTATCATTTATATACTATAACTTTTACCTTACTTTACTTCTTATCTTTTTATAGTATAACAGCGTTTACGCGCATTAGATCGTGCTAATGGAGCGTCCTCATTACATTACAGTTGGTTCCTGCTCTCTAGCAGTCCTTTTAAGATAAAAGCCCTAAAATTAATCAAGATGTAGTTGCACTATTTTAACTTGCAGTTATTTTTGTCTGAAATTTCCACTAAATTTTACCTCTATATTATAGAGTACCTTGTAGACCTGGTCGCTGACTATGGGCCTTATTAGAAGGCTCAAAGTCACTCAGCGGTCGATGGAGCGAGCTATGCTTGGAATTTCTCTGAATGATCGAATCAGAAATGAGGAGATCCACAGACGAACCAAAGTCACTGACGTAGCTCAGCGAGTCGCGAGGCTGAAGTGGCAATGGGCAGGCCACATAGTTCGAAGAGCCGATGGACGTTCGGGTCCCAAGGTGCTGGAATGGCGACCCCGCACCGGAAAGCGCAGTGTTGGCCGACCCCCAATTAGGTGGACCGAGGATATCAAGCGGGATGCAGGAAGCCGCTGGATGCTAGCGGCTCGAGATCGTTATGCTTGGAGGTCCATGCAAGAGGCCTATGTCCAGCAATGGGCGTCTATCGGCTGATAAGGTATTATAGAGTACCAATAAGGTAGTCGTTATAAATACAATCAAATGAATCCATATATCCCTTGGTCACGCCATCACGCGTTAACGACAGGACCGATTTCAGGATTTATTTTAATGTGTTTGATATTGTCAGGAGAAGGTTCTTATGACAGAAAAAATTAAAAAAAGGGTAGTGGTAGGGTAGGGGTAGGATATGGGTAGGGGTAGGGTAGGGTAGGGGTAGTTTAAAGTTTACATCGAGTTTAACGCGGAGAAAGTCGCGAGCGTCCACAAGTCGTAATTTAAGCTTAAATTAAACTTACTTATTTAAATAGTAGGTACTATTAGTTGCCGCACCTTACACCCGCGTGGTGTAACGCTATTTCCGATTGTGCCGCCATAGATTGAATTTTGTCTATTTCTCTTGACGAGATATCTCGTGGGTCGCATGTTAGCGCCACTATCTCGTTGGTCGCATGTTAGCGCCATAGTAGAGAAAGGCAGGCCAGACACACTTGCACCATAACGCGTTACGTTACGCGGTTTACCCTCCCAGAAGAAGTTATCACTTCTAACACGAGTCTGAAGTAAAACTTATTTTGCTACCCTCTCAATGTCCGTTCGCCTCGCCCGATTACAGTTTTTGTAACGCATTCACCAGCTGACTAACCAAGTTAAGCGTGCGTAAATAAGTTGTACTCCAAAAATAAAACCCAATCTAATATTCTTTATGGAAAAAGAAATACACCTTTGCTACGTAAATAAAAATATAATTTTAATATTCCTTTGTATTTGAAGAACAACGACGTACCGTGGACTTGGGAGATCATAAATTTTTCATACACAAAAGCGTATTTCGAATGAAATAATATAAAAAGGAAAAACATTTCAACGCGACAATGGTCTAACTGATACAGCTCATTTGCGATTGTAAGGCAGGCTCGAATTGTCATCTTTTATGTAATACTATTATTTATTCTGTGAAAATTGAATTTTTTTTTAATGTTAATTGAATTCTTATTTAATAAACAGTGCTTTTATTTCAGAAACGTCATTTTATTCCAGGAATCGTAGAAAATTTTTACAATTGATAACTATCAACCTAATTTTCTGTAAGTAGCTTCATATTGATGTGACGCTCAACTTTTTTATTTACGATAATTTTTGGTTCTGGTAGCTTTGCTAGGTAGTATTCGTTGTATAATTAAGCAACAATAAAAAAAACATTTTGCCAGTAACAACTTTTGGTAAGCTTCCCTTTCTCAACCTGCATTAGTAACGATTTAGTTAAATTATATATTTCAAACACATTATTATATTAAAAGTTGTTACTAACCAGCTTTTTTACTCTTGCTTAACAATAGTTACCTATACAACATAACAGCCACAATGTCCTACAAATTGTATCGTATCTACGACATAAACAAATTGATGGTCTCATCATCATCATCATCATTATCAACCCATATTCGGCTCACTGCCGAGCTCGAGTCTCTCAGAATGAGAGGGGTCGGACCAATAGTCCACCACGCTGGCCCAATGAGGATTGGCAGACTCACACACGCAGAGAATTAAGAAAATTCTCTGGTATGCAGGTTAGCTGACGATGTTTTCCTTCACCGTTTGAGACACGTGATGTTTAATTTCTTAAGATACACACAACTGAAAAGTTGGAGGTGCATACCGCGGACCGGATTCGAATCTACGTCCTTCGGAATCGGAGGCAAAGTCATCTCCACTGGGCTATCACGGCTCTTTTGGTCTACTCTCGCTATATCTTTGCATTTAACTACTAAATGCAAGATCACAAACACTAAAATGCCCTGAAATTGGACTTTCGAATTGCGAATATCAAAGACTTGCAAAAAACTTTTAGATCTAGCTTTTATAGCGACGATCAAAGGGATGCTAATTAGAGTCGCGCTGATTGATATTCGCTGTGCAAGTTTCGCGAGTCGAGTGTGTTTGACTAACTTAAGTCTCGTTATTAAAAGAATTTTTAGCTGACGAAATAACAGAGGAGATTCTCAAGTTTGGTTTCGAAAATTCATGAATTTTTGTTATTGGTTAACTAAATCCTACTAATTATAAACGCGAACGTTTGTATGGGTGTTTGTTACTCTTTAACGCCGGTACTACTAAAGCGATTTGGCTGAAATTTGGAATGGAAATAGATTTTACTCTGGATTAATACATAGGTTACTTTTTATCGAGAAAAAATCCATGGATTCCCGAGATTTGCGAAAACCTGATGATTTTGATGGTATGAATGTTTATTACTCTTTCAAGCCTCGGCTACTAAACTGAGTCACCTGAAATTTTAAATATATATAGATTATAGTCTGGATTAACACATAAGCTACTTTTCATCCAGGAAAAATCCGTGGTTCTCGCGGGATTTGTGAAAACTGAATTCCGTTAGCGAGCGTCCGCTAGTATTTCAATAAATACTCCAACTGTAATAAACCTACAGCTCGTATGGATTAACTTAAATGATGTTTGTACTGTTTGTTTGGTTGTGTTTGGTAGCCGGGTGTCAAGTTAATGCGTCCTAGTTATACTTACTAGACAATCCGGTCAAGCTACGTTTTGACTTATGTGCACTTATTTTTCTCTTTTTAACCGATTAAAAAAAAGGAGAAGGAAAACATCACCGGGTTAGCGTCGCCTTCACTGATCAGTAGGTAGAACATAATACGATTTTATTTTTCGCTTTTTAGTTTAGTCGATACGTTTTATGTTTTTGGAGTTGGTTCAATTTTTGTAATTCAAATTTTAGACAAAAAACACTAGCCGCTTGTTAAGATAAATGAGACTAGTTATGGTTTTTTTATTTTCGTTTCGTTTTAGAGCTAGTGAACTGTAATGTATTACAATTTGAAATAATTCACAGAATACAAGTTTAAGTTATATCTCGTTATTTCCCATGCGGAGAGCACGAAAGCCCTAAAAAGGAAAACCCAAATAAATCTATTTACAGACGTAGTAAAAATCGGTTTTATCTCCAAAAAGCCTTGAGATAAAAAAAACGTTGGTCTCGTTAGCGTTCACTTCGAGTAACGAGGATTAACGAAAGAACCGCACTGAAAAGAATTCCTGATGAGTTTGTTAATTTACCGTGCTCTGTTTCCTTATTTGTAATCAATTGAATGTAAACCAACTCGGGCGAGATGACCGAGATTGAGCGAATGGATGGGTGAATGAAGAATGGGTTTCACCGGATTTCATTCAATCAACGAAATCAGAGCGTTGTGTTTTCAATAAAATTTGAAATGTATGTACTCAGTTTTACTTCTGGTAAATAAGTTTTTTTGTAATAAATAAATAAAATAGAGGACTGTCTGTCTGTGAAGTTTTTTTTTATTCCTTACAAATTAGCCCTTGACTACAATCTCATCTAATGGTAAGTGATGATGCAATCTAAGATGGAAGCGGCCTAACTTGTTAGGCTCTTCCTAACAAGTAATAAGCAATAAAATCCACAATCCACACCAGCTAGACCTGGACCAATGCAGATAATCTCAATCGGGCCAGCCGGGGATCGAACTCAGGACCTCCGTCTTGTAAATCTACCGCGCATACCACTGCACCACGGAGGTCGTCAAAATAACTGCATAGTTAAGTGCTTATAGTTATTTACACGATACTGAAACTAAAGCTTTTTAAAATTTTTGTCTGTTTGTCTGTCTGTTTGACCGGAATTATCTCTGGAACGGCTGAACCGATTTAGACCGGACTTTCACTGATAGTAGAGGAGTTTATTGAGCAACATATAGATTACTTTTAGCCTGGAAAAATCCATGGTTCCCGCGCGATTTAGGAAAAACTGAATTTTTACATCAACATCTTCAAACATTGGGGACTAGTTGTATTTTTTGGCTTACGCTCAACTACAGTATGGTTGATGAAAAATTGACTGTGCTTTGAAGGTGTTAAATTAAAAGACAGCAGCAATAACTCCATATGGTCACTATACAAGCGCAAGTTACTCCTGAGATTATTGAGATAGAAACCTAAATTGTACATACTATACATACATGGTTTCACCCGCGTGGATCCCGTTCCTGTAGGAATACGGGGATAAAATATAGCATATAGCCTTGCTCAATAAATGGGCTATCTAACAATGAAAGAATTTTTCAAATCGGACCAGTAGTTCCCGAGATTAGCGCGTTCAATCAAACAAACAAACTCTTCAGCTTTATAATATTAGTATAGATTGCAAAAACAAATGGAAATTTTAATTTATTTGGTCACTCAAAGTAATGGACCAATTTTATGCAGTTTTTATGAGAAAATAAAGCTAAACTTAAATAAATCATTGTTTTATACAGATCAGCAGGATAATTATCTATCATTGACTTAAACATAATACAAAATTAAGATTGTACGAGCATGTAAAAATGACATCCGGTGCTTACTGGTGTATATCACACAGTATGAATGACATTTTGTCAAGTGATTTGATGTTTATTTAAACAGGTTGATAATAAAAACCAAAATAGTGAATAGGCCAGTAGGATTCAGATAAACAGCTTAAAAAAAAAACTGGGTATCAGCTAATAGAAAAATTGAGATTTATCTCACATCATACTGAAGATACGGTTATTTCTATTACATTTTACGATGTTAGACACCAGTTGACTCCCGATTCGATATCTCTGTATGCAGTACACGTAGGTATGTATTGACCGAGCGGAAAGCCAAATTGCCTCTCCCGATACAAACGAAACGATATTAGAATAACTGAATTCAGCCGTATCACTATGTCTGTTGGTACGGGCAATATTAGCAGCATGAATATTGCATGCTCGTATTGTCGGCGTGGCTTAGCCGGAGAGATGGTGGGAAGATTTCACTAAGTACTTATAAAAAGAAGTAAAAAGTATGCAGAGATCATGCAGCATTGATGTGTTCGGGCTTTTGGTTAATAGGCGTGGTACGAAATACCTAGTTAATTATAAAAAGAAGTAAAAAGTGAATCATACCAGGCCCGACATCTGAGAGGCTTGTTGTCTTCTGGTCTTATAGGCGTATTGTTGTGTTGCAATATAACTTTTTTACATTTTACTATAATATTTTATATTTTCCTATATAAATACTAAGTAATAAAAATAAAAAGTTAATAAAAAGTGAAGTAAAAATTGGATCACGCAGAGATTATACAAATATACAATTACAGCCAAATAAGCCTTAACACCTACACCAGCATGATACGGGCAATGTTAGTAGCATGAATATTACATGCTCGTATTCCCAGCGTGGCTTAGCCAGAGAGATCGCGGAAAGATTTCACTAAGTACTTAAAAAAAATAAGTAAAAAGTGGATCAAACCAGTACAGACATCGAGCTGCCTTGTTGTGTTATAATGTGATAGGTGTGGTTGTGGTGTAATTACTGGCAAATGAGGATTAATACCTACGCCTTATGGTACGGGTAATATTAGCAGCATGAATATTACATGCTCGTATTCTCAGCGTGGCTTAGTCAGAGATGTGGTGGGGAAATTTCAATAAGTACTTGTAAAAAAAAGTAAAAAGTGGATCAAACAGCACAGTTGTGTTTCGAAGGACGTGGTTGCTAGAGTTATTACAGGCACAATAGGGCTTAAAACCAATGTTTCATAAGTATGTATGTATAGACGTATACTAATTTCGTTAGAAAATCCAATTTGTATTCACTTTATTTTATAGGTTTTTGAATTTTTATTATTTTGGATATTTTTTAGGGAGCATAGGAAAAATATTTTTATAATTTTAAGATTAATAATAGCTTCATTGAAGAATTACTTCACAAGAAGCATTACTTTTCAAAAATTTTTATAAGTAATATAAAAATTTTTGAAAAGTAATGCTTCTTGTGAAGTAATTCTTCAATGAAGCTATTATTAATCTTATGAATAAATACTTCAAATTTGAAATAGTGACAGCAAATAATTAAAATATGCAAATGCAGTCGTGCCTCCTCAAAATGACCCACCGTCTCTCGGAACTGGTAGTTTGTATGTAAATACCCTCTCGTTCTGTAAGATTTTCCATTTATTTTTCCGCGGAACTTAGGCTACATTATTAGTTTCATCGCAATAAAATTCTCAACAAAATCGTTTTTTTTTGTACTGCCTTGCTCTGAATCCGCAAAAGAATATACAAATACAATAAAAACAAATTATTTATAACATCATTCTAATCGTTCAGATTTCTTTACAATACAGTCTTCCATCTCTTTTGCAAATTTTGTACTCGTATGAGAATTCGTTTATAAAAATATTTTACTTAGAGCATTCTTTTAGAGCAAAATCGAAAATCATCATCAGTTTTCTCTCTATTTTCAAAAACTGTAAGAAAGGATGATTACACAAATACGAGTATAGTTATTTAGCTTATCTTAAGCATACTTGGCAATAAGTATTTAAGTATTTGCAAAAAAAGTCACAAAGAGAATCGAGTTTAAAGTATTTTTATTTCCCAAAGTTCTTTTTACCAGGAAAGTAATTAGAAGCACTTTGGAAACTTGGTCGCTTCGGTTCCAAGAAAATGTTTCTTTATCAGTTTCCTTATCCTCTCAACTTAACGTCTTAACTTTTTTCTTAATTACCAGTACATTTTAGATATGTATGTTCGCTCACTGATTGTGACCATATTGTTAATGAGGGAAAAGAAACTGGTTTATATATAATATTGTCATATACCTACTGACCAATAGCAACTTTAAAAAATAACCTTTAAAGACATTTAAAAGCTAAAAATATCTACTATCTACGTGCGTGCGCTCTTGGCCTATTCACTAATTTGATCTTTACTAACTTTTTTATTAAAATAAACATCAAATCAACCGAGAAATGTCATCTATCTACTGTATGATATCCACGAAGGCACCATCTTGTTGTCAATAGGCATCGGATGACATTTTGTTACATAGAATCTTAATTTCGTATACGTCAAAGTTAGTGAAGCAGCCTTCTCCTGGCCTATTTCCTATTTTGGTATTTATTATCAACCTATTAAAATATACAACAAATCAATTGACAAAATATCATCTACATACTATGATACAAAATACAAATGTCATCCGGTGCTTACTGGTGGATATCATATAGTATGATGACATTTCGTCAATTGATTTGTTGTTTAATTTTAATAGGTTGATAAAAAAGACCTAAATAGTGAATAGGCCAGCTGATCGGTTTAAATGTGGTGTCTTTTAAGTTTTGTCTTATTAATTAGACACGGGCATAAGTTAGTTATTTCTGCATATTGTCTCCAAAGAGTTAAAAAATCTTTTGTGGGTTTGGGTGTACTCTTCTATAACAAGATCCCCAAGACTGTGATGGACTTGCCAATGCACAACTTTAAGCAATGTGTTAAAAAACATTTACTTAGTCGAGGTTACTACACTATTGATGAGTTCCTTAACGACAAAGGTGCTTGGAGGCCATTGGATCAGCTTCCACCTTCACACAGGAAATAAAACTATAAGAAATTGTAATTTAATTGTTATCAAATGTAAATTGTAATACTGTATGACTTTTTCAAAAGAGCAACTGTTGAGTTTCTTGCCGGTATCTTCTCAGCAGAACCTGCCTTCCGAACCGGTGGTAGAATCTTTACAAATAGTCAACTGACGTGTCAAAAGTGCTTGTAAACTAAGCCTACTTGAAATAAATAAATTTTGAATTTTAATTTGTTTTTGACATGTTCTTTTGAGTTTTATTTTGTATTGAATCGTCATCGTCGCATCGTCTAAACGACGGGACAGATACTTTTCAAAATCACAAGTATCCCAACTCCATAATTGACATGTACATTATACATATTATGTATTCTGTGCTACTGTACTTACCTATGGTAAGAACATGGGTTAACAAACTCACAGACTTTATACTATGAGGTAGGTCTGGCTATTGCAGGCTTTGGTTCTATTACAAGGAGTGTATACACTGGCTTTTTCCATATTTTGGCCAGAACATAGAACGCTAAAGCTAACGCTTTAACAATGACAGTCTTTCCGATAGATTGACAGTCCGTCCGAAAAGCACGAGAATATTATAGCTCGGCAAGTTCATTCGTAACACTTCTGATAGTCCGCGCGGGCCGGGGGGCGTGTAGCACTGAATGAAAAACCCACGCCTGATGCACCTCACTTCCCCGCACCCACGCATTTTTCCCCCGTCGCCCGCATATCATGGGAGTGTCATCAACGAGCTTGCCTGACTATACACTTTAAAAAAATCTAAAAAATTTGGTCTTAATTTTTTCCATCTAGCCCCCTCTCGCAACGCGCGATAAGGATCTTTCGTTCCAATAAAATACTGTTCGTTTTTCTAAAATACTGTTTAATAATCTTCATTATTCTTCTTTTATTTCGTGTAAAAAAGTTGGCAACGCTAGAGCGAGATATACTTCATTTCTTGTAAAAGAAGTTGGCAACCCTAGAGCGAGGTAACGGCGCATGACGTCATCTTTTTTTATTTGCATCTGGCTGCATCGAATTATAAGACGTTGCCACGTCAAAAAATAAAATAAAAAAACAAAAATATAAAGACTACATTTTTATCGGAATGATAAAAACGTACATTTTGACTTTGTTTACTGTATGAACAACAATTTGAAAGCGCTCCAACAACGGTATCAAACAACTTACAACAAGAATAACAACTCAACGAGAAACAGAGAAGTATTAACAAACAAGTCCCCAAAAACGTCGATAAAAGCTTCGTGGAATCGTTGCAAACATAATCCCAGCACAGTTCATGAAGTGATTTGGCCTGTAATGAAGATACTGGGATTTGTCGTGAAAAGTTTACCTTTTAGGCGGGAAAAGTGATCTCTTTTGCAACGCAAATCTTATGCGACTCGCCGTGGTGGTGGATTAGCTTCTAACTGCCCTAATTTGTATGTTTTATGCAAATCAGAGCATGTTGTTTAGAGAATTCTCTTGTTGTTCACAGCCTCGAATAATGAGTTTCGAGAATACTCCAATACAAATTTTGTGTATTTAAATCGCGTTTAAAGGGGGTTAGGAGGGTGAAAAATAGTTTACGACCTATTTTCAGACCCATCGAATATACCTACACAAATGTATAAAACCGGCGGCACTTCTTCCGAGGCGCAGTGGTATGGTTCGATCCCCGGCTCGGCCGATTGAGATTTTCTTAATTGGTCCAGGTCTGGTTGGCTGGCTTCGGCCGTGGCTAGTTACCACCCTACCGGCAAAGATGTGCCAAGCGATTTAGCTCTCTGGTCGTGTAGCAACAGGGGTGTGGATTTTCATTCTCCTCCTAACAAGTTAGCCTGCTTCCATCTTAGATTGCATCATCACTTACCATCAAGTGAGATTGTAGTCAAGGATTAATAATTAATAATAAAAAAAAAAACAAAAAAAAATGTAAGTACATCATTTCACAAAAAAATAAAATTGTTTGAAATGATATAAATGGGCACTTGGTTATAAAATCTCATCCTGTTGTTTTGCTTTTATTATGCAACTCTTCCATAATCTACTTTACAGCGAGTATAATCTACCATTATAGCATATTAAAACAAAATGTCCTAGATTTCCGGTTCTTAAATTATGTAATTAGTCAGTAGTTTCGTACTCAGTGAATTTCATTAGAGTACCACTTCAGTTTCGCTCGTTTCAGCTTGTTTCTCCCGAGTTACAGGAATAACCACCACCAATTGTTTTTTTTCATATAGCATGGGTACGGTGACAGTTGCCTGAATGACGTTCATAATACAATTATCGTGAATCGCGGCAAACTTACAAGAGTGAAACGAACTGTCACCCGCACCATCCTGCATGAAACGTACAGAAAGTGTTTTAAAATTTAATTATAATACAAGGCCGCGTTTATGCATAGGAAACGAGAATATCTTAAACGACGTTAAATGTTCCAGGAAAAATTCTTCATACATTTTCTTTTCTAAGTTGCCAAGGAGAAAAGTCGAGGGAGCGTAATGCGAGATTGATTTAGTAGACGCCGCAGTTAACCGGTCGCTCTTAGCTTCTCTGAGCAATTTCCTGTTTGCTGGCGCGGCGAGACTCTACTGGCTATGCTTGCCTGGTACAAAACATATGAAACCTACCTATAATACCTATTCTACAAACTGTGTTTTATTTGTATATTTTTCATACATAAATGTTTATAAGTCTTTACATCATACATGAGTTTTGTACCACAAAAATGTACCTAAATAATGGCGATTAAAAATGGGGGTAGAAGGGTGAAAAATACGTATTTATTCTCATAAGTACTAAATTTAAAATAAATATCATTAAATTAGGTCAAGCCGTTCCTGAGGAATGCGACCACAAACACCGTGACACGAGAGTTATATTTTAGGCTAGCAGACTTTTTTTTTATTCTTTACAAGTTAGGTCTTGACTACAATGGAAGCGGGCTAACTTGTTAGGAGGAGGATGAAAATCCACACTCCTTTCGGTTTCTACACGGCATCGTACCGGAACGCTAAATCGCTTGGTGGTACGGCTTTACCGGTAGGGTGGTAACTAGCCACGGCCGAAGCCTCACACCAGCCAGACCTGGACCAATTAAGAAAATCCCAATCTGCCCAGCCGGGGATCGAACCCAGGACCTGCGTTTTGTAAATCCACCGCGCATATCACTACGCCTCGGAGGCCGTCAAAATCGTATGAATGAATAGCTATTTTATGGTCTGAGGTTTAATACTGAGTAGATTAAAAAATGGGGGTAAAAAATAAGTATTTTTAAACTAAATACGAGTACGTACTGAATCTTGATTATCTCCAAAAAGTCACACAAAATGAACATATTTAATTCAAAATCTTTCCCCTATAAGCACCTACATTACGTGTCCTGCCCCTCTCAAATTAAGAAAGCAAACCGACGAATTTGTTGAAAGGAAGCCGGAAATGAAACGCTCCGCCGCGCTCAGTTCGTGTGATGAAGATTAACGAGAAAGTCGCATTGAAAGGGATTCCGTGATATTATAATATTAGTACGAGAAATTCCTCATCATATTTCTTCAGAAATCTGAAACTAATTTACATAAATTAAATATGTGTAAGTATTTTTAATCGTCGTGTAAATTATAATTTCAGAACCTGTCGCATTGAATGGGATTCCGTATGTGATGTGAAGGGTAGCAGCGACGGTGATTGGACTATTATTTTGTGGTAGAGGAAACAGCTCTAACAGGTCGCAGGACTTGTGACCTTGAGAGTAGGTTTAAAGGATCCTTGCAGAATGCACAAACACTCATCTTCCTTGCCCAACATGTTCTGAAAGTTCATGAAAGTATCCCTCAATTTCTCTAGGACCCAATCATCAAATCCTGACATGACGGCACTTCAGGAGTGTACCGTTTCAAACAAAAAAGAAATCACACTAATATTATAAAGGCGAAAGTTTGTATGTTTGTTCCTCTAGTTGTAACATACACACACAAAAAAGATAGACTCAAATTGAAAACCTCCGCCTTTTTCGAAGTCGGTCAAAAATAAGCCGATAAAACTGTAAAATACAGGACATTTACGAGTAATATTTCTTTTGATATAATAAACCTTTTGAACCACAATTATTTATGCTATCCGTACCCAAAGCACGCGCGAATGGACACATTTTGTCCCCCTTGGCAAAACTGTCCAGTAATCTAACGTTCTAAATCTTTTATTTAAACGGCTAATTTATACGGGAACAGATAACCAGAGGATAAGCATACAGTGGGCAACTGGGCATTCATAATTTACAAAATGAAATTACCACATTCCCGTGCGGTTTGAGTTAATTAAATCCACTAAAGCTAATATGAACAGAAAACCCGAAACTTGTAACTTATGATGCGAGGTACATCCCGGCTATCAAAACAAAGTTGGAAACACACTTAACTCGCACCACTCCTATATTTATGTTATTGTTCTATATTACTAGCGAAGGTTCGTGGCATCGCGAGGAATTCGGTTTGCTTTTTTCCGATCTTACAATCTGATTCTGATGATTATATATATTAGAACGAGTATCCAAAGCTGCTCTAATAGGATCTTACTTGGATAGGCAGGGAGAATAACACGAGCAGAGAAGGGGAGTGTTGATCGATCGTCAAGGAATTCCTTAACCCTACATCCTGTAGCCACAAGTTCAGGACTCTGCTCGGAGTTAGAATCTACCACGCGATGGAGCCGGCACCTGCACGGTGAATCCATGGAATTCTAAGATATTCGTCTCTCTCTCAAAGTAGTTTTAGACTGTCCAGAGTTCAGAAACTGATAGACAGACAATAAAGTGATTCTATAAGGGTTCCGTATTTTCCTTTTAAAGTACGGAATCACTTACCATCCAATCGACTATTTGGTCTGTGGTTAGTCTACTATTAAAGTATTTTTCAGAATCGTACGGTGACAGTCACCTGTATGACGTTCATAATACGTACTATTATCGTGAATCGCGGCAAAGAAGATTTTCTAAAATTGTATGCAGCCCAGGATAAGTCATTGTACCCTAGCGGAAATAAAAAAATATATTTTTTTTAACTATTTTTGATTATACAAATCTACGAATTTACTTTAGCTCTTTCGAAATAACATTCATTATCTCCCAAGAAATGCAACATTAATATGGGTAATAATAGCGTACCGGTACGATTTAGCGTTCCGGTACGATGTCGTGTAGAAACCGAAAGGGGTGTGGATTTTCATCCTCCTCCTGACAAGTTAGCCCGCTTCCATCTTAGATTGCATCATCACTTACCATCAAATGAGACTGTGGTCAAAGATTAACTAGTAAAGAATAAAAAAACAATATTACAATAATCCATGTCTCAAGGCATGTCGGGTTTGAGTACGCCTTAACCATGAAGTTTCATATTTTCATATTTCATATATACTCAGAGACACAATCATCCGCCCTCTTTAATATATATTTTTTTTATTCTTTACAAGTTAGCCCTTGACTACAATCTCACCTGATGGTAAGTGATGATGCAGTCTAAGATGGAAGCGGGCTAACTTGTTAGGAGGAGAGTGAAAATTCACATCCCTGTCGGTTTCTACACGGCATCGGACCGGAATGCTAAATCGCGTGGCGGTACGTCTTTGCCGGTAGGGTGGTAACTAGCCACAGCCAAAGCCTCCCACCAGCCAGACCTGGACCAAATAAGAAAACCTCAATCGGCCCAGCCGGGGATCGAACCCAGGACCTCCCTCTTGTAAGTTCACTGTGCATATCACTGCGCTACGGAGGCCAAAAACATGGTCATGGTCATAGGCCCTGTTTATTTTTATTTTACGGAACGATTTTGTACAGATATTTTATTTCTCGGAAAAATTAGAGACATTTTGTTTTATTGCCATTAAAATTACAAAGCAAAAGATAATGAGAGATGAAAAAGAAAAAAATGCCGGTTTCATCTTTCATATTCCTGTGTCCTTTGAACATTTGACGAAAGTAAAATTAAGATATTTTTGAAATTATAATAAATCAAGAAACGTTGGATAGATACCTAAACAATTATATTTTCTTTGGTGAGAGCACAATTTAGTATACAAATAATAATATAATTTAATTTACTACTTATAATTTACTAAACTTTTGACCAAATTGATGTACCCTTAGTTACTTAGAGATGGCCACAGTTTTCCTCACAACTAATGTTAATGAAATGTTTTATTAATTGAAAAGAAAATTAATTAAATACTCTATACTAACATTCTAAAGCTGAAGAGTTTGTTTGATTGAAGGCGCTAATCTCTGGAATTACTGGTCCGATTTGAAAAATTCTTTCAGTGTAAGGTAGCCCATTTATCGAGAAAGGCTATAGGCTATAGGTATATTATCCCCGTATTCCTAAGGGAACGGGAACCACGCGAGTAAAACCGCGCTTCGTCAGCTAGTAGTTAATGTTAGTCGACCCCCCACCAGGTGGACTAACGACATTAATCGAGTTGCAGGGATCCGCTGGATACAGCGGCTCAGTATCGTGATGTTTGGAAATCCCTACAAAAGGCCTATGTCCTGCAGTGGACGTCCTTCGGCTGTTAAGATGATGATGATGATTAATTGAAAACAATTCGATAATAAACATAAGCAAACGTAAAAAAACACACGAAAAATAATTCTATTCATTTCCATTGCACAATAAACATTTGAACAGTCGGCATTTCCCTAAAACGTTGGCAAACAATGGTGTCTTCACCAGAGTAACACGCAAAACCTGGGGAACTACTTCATTTTACAAGGAATTATTTAAGCGTAAGTCAAGAGTACTGCACACTGAGCGTTTTAGACGAGCGTAAATGTAATTTTGTGATGCTTTTTATTGATTGACTAGCTGACGCTGGCTTTCACCCACGTGGTTCCCGTTTCCGTAAGAATATGGAGATAATATATAGATTTGATTTGAAAAATTCTTTCAGTGTTAGTTAGCCCATGTATTGAGGAAGGCTATTTATTATCCCTGTATTCCTACGGGAACAGGAACCACGCGGGTGAAACCGCGCGGCGTCAGCTAGTCTTACTTAATATGACGCTTAGAATAAAAATATGCCAATTTTTTCAACAGGCCTATTTTCCTTTTTCATCTTTTATTATTTTTGCAAATTTACTTATTATAACGTCGTGAATATATTTCGAGTATTTTTTTAACAAGTTGCTTGAGGCGCGAGGTCCCTCGGATCCCGAAATAACACATTTTCACAAACGAAAATCAACACTAGGTGTTTATTTAAAAATCCACCAAAATCATTTATACGGGCATCATTACAAATTACTGGTGTTTTTCATTTTATTTAACGAATTATTCGTTTACGTGTTTTTTTTCATCACAAAATAAACATTGCTCATATTAAATTTTTAGTCATATGTTACAAAATGAACCGATGAATCCAACGTACAGGAATAAAATTAATACAATAAAACATGACAGCTGAAGTAACTATAATTTCTTCTGCTAAGCAGCATTGCTGTGTTCTGATTTGCGGATTACATTAAGCTGTAACGTTTTGTAGTTTCTACGATCATCTATCATAACTATTTCAACGAAATTGACGGGATTTGAACCTACGCCGCCTTGCTGTGATTACTCGATCGTAAGCCCGCATTTGCACAAGAGTTTTTTAAAGTACGTTTAAATACTTACTACAATTGCATTCCCAAGTACGAGTACCTATATATTACGTTCACACGACAGCGTTTTTAAAACACGACGCTTTTTTTCGAGCAGTGTTGCATTTTCAATTGTGGGCGTTTGATATGGACCTTTATTTAACTTCATACTATATTTGAACACTTCTTTAAGTTTCTAACACTCGATATTGAGTTTCTGCACGTAGTTCAAGTTACTGGCCGTGACATATACCTAATACATTAATATACCTAATTGATGAAAACGCGCAAGAAACGCTAGTTTGCAGGAAGCTTAAAACCTGCGGTGACCCAAATGCAACAGTGGCATCTGCGACGCTCTGAAATAAAGCCAAGTTTCCGATATTATTCGAAATTCATTCCAAACTTAATGCAAGTTAAATTAATGTCAAGTTTTTGTTTCACGTTGGAAACAGAGCCATTCCCCTTTGTGTACTGAAAACTGCTCTTTTCATTTAAATCCTTAGCTTAGCTCACATTTATTGTAGACTTGTGAACGCCCCGCGATTCTTCGTAGCTTTTGTTCCCGTACGAATACAGGTAGGTGTTAGGAAGAATTAATTTTAAAATGCTTTTGCTATAATATATTCAAATAGAAAATCAAAATTAATTTGTAGAGAAAGCATAGTTTCCAATAATTGAATCGTCAGGTATGTAAGGTGATAACTAATGTCTTAAGCTTCCACTTAATGTTACTATAATAAAAGCATTTTTTATCAACTTATGCAATTATATTCATTTATTTATTTTATTTATGCAGTATTTTTTTTATTTAGAAACGAATAAAAAATAAAAAAAAAGGATAAATAAATAAGTAAAATAAGAATGTACTCTGGTTTAATAAGTTTCCCCTTTAGTTTCACACCACTTGTCCAGTTGAGTCGATATTACAACGTCGAAATGTGTTAACTTGATGCACGGCTTTGGTGTTAGGTTTATTTTCGTTACGGAATTTCTTGATTCGGACTACGCTCAAAGCCCGCGATAAAAGCTATGCAATAGCTTATAAATAAAACCTCAATATTTCCAGAAGATCCAATAGAATTGGGATGATGACAGTTTTTTAAATTGTATATAAATTAATAGTATACTAATAGTAAAGCAATTTTGTAAAAGGAACAGGGTATCTACGATCATTACTTTCGGAGCTACAGGGATTTAAAGAGTCAGATTTGCGGCGCTGCCGCGGATCCCTGAAAAACGCCCCATACAAAATGGCTCGAAATAATGACGTCATAGGCAATGTAATGATCGTTAGATTTGTATGCGCGTTCAAACAAAATTACTAATATCTTTGTTATTTTGCGTTTATGCTTATAGTTCATATATTAAAAAATGTCACATTTAACGTAAGGAAGCTAAAACTGTATTAATTTTCATCTAATTACGATAAAATATTTTGAATAGTTTTTGAAATTTTATAATCACATTTATTTTGCAAATATCCAGACAATCTTTGCTTTTTATGTATAAATTAGTTAACATTGACCCTATTTACCCGAATGTATCATAAAAATCAATATATTCAAACCTAGTCATCATCCCCATTGAGTATACGAAGCACTTGATAAATTACGAAGAAATCGTGCTTTGAACTTTCAAACAATAAATGAACGTTCAATAAAATATTGGCGTACGACGTTGACTTATCTATCATACGCATAATACTCGGGTCTTCTTCGAGGAAAATCATATATTATTCAACGAAATGCCGATTTCATTTCGTGTCAAAGTATTTCAATGGCACGAAGCTTACTGACAAATTATCGAAAAGATTTTTCATGTTTTCCGTATACATAAACCATTAATAAGAAGCCAGCACACCGAAAATACTTTGCTAAGGTCTCCCGCACACACAATAATATTTTATTTAGTTTGTGATTTTAAAATAACTGTTTTTAGGGTTTCGAAGGTACGTACAAAAACTGAACCCTTTTTTCAAATGCTTGCAGCTACTAAACACAAACAATATTTTTTTAATTTTTGTCTGTTTATCACTGTATTCGTGTTTGTGCAATCACTCACGAAATAATACGAACTCGAATACAAGATACTAAACACAAACAACCTTTTTTGTATGTCTGTGTGTTTATTCCTATTCCTATTTCACTGGAAAACAAGAGAGGTTATTGAGCAACATCATCATTATCAACCCATATTCGGCTCACTGTTGAGCTTGAGTCTCCTCTCAGAATGAGAGGGGTTAGGCCAATAGTCCACCACGCTGGGCCAATGCGGATTGGCAGACTACACACACGCAGAGAATTAAGAAAATTCTCTGGTTTGCAGGTTTCCTCATTATATTTTTCCTTCACCGTTTGAGACACGTGATATTTAATTTCTTAAAATGCACACAATTGAAAAGTTGGAGGTGCACGTCCCGGTCCGGATTCGAATCCACACCCTCCGGAATCGGAGACAGAGGTCATATCCACAGGGCTATCACGGCTCATTGAACAACATACTTACTATGGAATTTCTGAAAAATAAATCGATTGGATTAAAATCAAATCTGAAAAACTTAGTTTAATGCGGACAAAGTCACGGTCATCCACTATCTATCAATATCGTAGGGTAGGGTTACCTAAAGTCATCTACTAACATCGCTATTTTTTTTAATTACCATTTTTTGAACTAATATTACACAAAAAAAAAAATAATAAAATCAGCCGGGTTTTAAGTTGCATCTCAAAATAACTGTCTCAAAATCTCTTAACAGAAATTCTACATAGTTAATTAATATAAAAAAATATATTCCAGTAATTCTGATCATAAATTATTCTATATACAAGTAATAAATTCCACGTTCGCCTTATAAATATTTACGGCAGTAAATTACATCATGTTTGATCATCTCTCAGACGTCATAGCTACGACATTTATACAAACAATATCCTAACTCTGTCCAAGAGAATGGCCTGCAGAGCTAGACGTACTCCATTTTATGAAAGCTGAAAGTTTGTCGGCCCCAGCTGGCCTATTCACTAATTTGGTATTTATATGTACGAGTAAAATAATAATAATAATAGAAATGTCATTTATGTGTACGAGTATGATATCCACCAGTTTAGGTACCAGTTTAAATCAGTTTACCACATCACAATCTTGTATCAACCTACAAACTTCTACGGCAATACTGGGAATCGAACCCAGAGCCTTTGTTGAGAGCACGGTACAGGACTACCAACTGCGCCAGAGAGGAAAAAAATACGCTAATGAATCATGTCTCCAGTCGCCAGGCCCACAACTTCGTGGCAACCCATACGGGGTGTCTAGCAAGAAACCCTAAACATAATATAATGATCTTTAATGGTGTTATTAAAGTATTGCGTTAAGTTTCGAACCTATACGGGGCCCTTAGTCATGAGCCAGTTCTTGCAACGCGACACGATCCAGCGAAGAAAATATCAAAAAATAAGCATCATACTTGGATGGTTAATGGTCACCATTGTACGAGCTCCATAATTGGCTGCCGAACTTAGGTATTGTAACATGGGCTGACAAAGTTTCAGCTTACATAAAATAAGGTAGGTCCGACCATCACAGGGCTCCTAGTCCACAACGAAGGTACAAATGTTTGCACAAATTGATTGGAAGCAATTAATTGTTCTCACAAACATTCAGTTAATGTTTGCTTCGTAGTCTGCTTCACTGAGAACTCACACTAGATAAACAAAAGACAGATTTATTTTTGGACTTTACTCTACACAAAATTATTTTTATCTAGGTACCGTAACGTACCTAATACAGTAATACTAATTTTATAATTACTATTAAAAAGTGTTCTTATAGTCGAGGACTCTGCGCTCGAATTTGTAGACAAATATATGTATGTACCTAGGAAAAAAAGTCCAGTTCGGTAGGTCCAATTTCGAGAAAGAGGTGAATCGCCGAATACAGATCGGCTGGGCAGCGTTTGGGAAACTCCGCGGCTACTTTTCGTCCGAAATTCCTCAGTGTCTGAAGACGAAAGTCTTTGAACAGTGCGTGTTGCGAGTGATGAACTACGGATCCGAGGCTTGGTCGCTAACTATGGGCCTTATTAGAAGGCTTAAGGCACTCAGCGGGCGATGAAGCGAGCTATGCTTGGGGTTTCTCTGCCTGATCGAATCAGAAGTGAGGAGATCCGCAGACGAACCAAAGACACTGACGAATGACTGAATGAGCTCAGCGAATCGCGAAGCTGAAGTGGCAACGGGCAGGCCACATAGTTTGAAGAGCCGATGGACGTTGGGGTCCCAAGATGCTGGAATGGCGAACATGCACCGGAAAGCTTTGTTTGAAAGTCCATGCAAGAGGCCTATGTCCAGCAGTGGACGTCCATCGGCTGATAATAATAATGATAATGATGATGATGATGATAAGTGTAAGCCTTATACACCTTACATATTGAAAAGTCCGCGCAAATAAGGGCGCACTATTTCTTCCCTCAATCTCATAGTCCAATGGGACGGCAGATCGACAGATGGTGTGAGATCAGACGCAAGACCGACGGCTTTATGAGGCACAAGGGTGTTCTAACACCACCAACTGCCAAACTCCAGGCTGCTATTATGGTTCTTCTTTTCAGATAAACGCATTTTGTTGGCCTGACCCTGATTTGAACCCTGGACCTCAATGTCCGTAGCCGAACCAGCTTACCACGGGATCAATGAGCCAGATAGAAATGGTAAAGATATAAAAGTGAACGACGGTGAAATTGCTTTGGGTAAGTGTCACCATAAACATAAATAATTATAAACACTTAGGGTCTGACCTCTAACAAGGTCACTTTGAATCTCAAAGTTTATGCGGGTATAGTCCCTTATCGCTGTTCACTTCATAACATAAAATGTAAGGGACCATTTTGGGTGTATCTTCTGAATATATAGGACCAAAACACCACTCTCTCAGTTGAATACTGACTAACAACGAAATCTCAGGAACTATTAAGCCTACAAACTTGAAATATAGGAGGTGTTACCCTTTTAGGACTTAGATATCAGCTTGGAAAGGATTTAACACGATTATTATGTAGGTACTGAGATGTATATATGTGTATGTCTATAAAGTGAATCAAAAAAATGTAGATAGTAAGGTTAGAACCGTTATACTAAGGTTACGCGTTTATTTTACTCAGTGGTATGTGTTTCATTTCCTTCCATTCCTTTCGGTATGATGTCGTGTAGAAACCGCAAAGTGGTGTGGATTTTTATCCTCCCCATAACAAGTTAGCTCGCATGTTGACCTCGGCTGCTATGCCAAGCGCCTTCCACTTCACCCCACTGATATAGATGGATGAAACTTAATCAAGCGTGCGTACAAAATCACTTGAAAAAAGAACATAAAACGAAACTCAGTACCCTAAAAAATATGAGTATAGTAAATATATTTCGAAGATGAAGTGGTTCTGTATATAGATATCTGAAGATACCAAAGATACGAGTAGATATCATTCGAAGATGCAGTGGTCTGGTTTACAGTGCGCTGAACCGGACGTGTGTATATTGGAAATATCGTTGAGCGGTGCCGCTTGGGGGTGATATGTAATCGGTTCAGACAGCCGTTTATAAAGAAAATGTAGAGAAAATACGAGTAAGAGCCAGTACACACTGGGCGTTTTACGTTCGTTTTGACGCGCTGTAACATCTCTTACTTTCTCAACAATGTGCGATTTATATTATTTTTAAATTAACTGACGGAAATTTCTCTAAAGTTTAGTAAAAAATCTGCACATTCTTTAATAGTACTTGAGTAGCAGATAGAACGAGAACTTTTCCTTAAAATAACAACACTTATATCATGTCTAATTTTAATATGTTTGTATGTAGAGGGTACGAGTATTACACGATGCAAAAACGACTCGGTTTTTATTGTACATAGTCTTTATAATTAGGTTAGGTTGCAATACTAATGTAGTCTTGAAAAACAAAAGGTGAAATTGTAACTGACTTACTTAGTCATCTATTATGATATTGTAATTTTATTCATATTTTAAATCAATATAAACATTCTTTTGTACTTATTATGACCTACGTTTAGTCTATTGTATATCTATATCGTTTATAAAAGTAGTTGCGTATTATAATTATAGATTCTTAAATAATATATAGTTGAACCCACAAGAAAATATAGTGAAGAATATATAGTGGGTCTTAAAAACGCGCGTTGTTATAGCGCGTGCCATAAAACGAGTAATGTGTTCTAGCTGTTATAGAAAGTGGAGTGCAGCCGTAGTATCCAGATAACATAAATAACATGGAACATTATTTGCATGGACACCAATATAACATCGTTCTGTTACCATCACACAAATATTACAAAGGCGAAAGTTAGTGTGTAAGTGTGTGTGTTAGTGTGTATGTTTGTTTCACCTTTGCACTGCGGCTACTGAAGCGATTTGGCTGAAATTTGGAATGGAAATGGATTTTACTCTGAATTAACGCATAGGCTACTTGTCATCCCGGAAAAATCCATGGTTCCCGCCAGATTTGTGAAAACCAAATTCCACGCGGACGAAGGGGCGGGCGTCCGCTAGTTACAACATATACCAACAACAAAACAGCATTCCAGCACCAGCACAGCATTCCAACACTAATCTTATACACTAATATTCCAACACTAATACTACAAACAAAGGCAACTTAAACAAATGGAAAGTTTACGCGAACTTTCGATTCAACAACCTCTTAAACTTCGTAATTGTACGTAACATGATTAATATTAGAAACCCTATTTTCGGTGAAGGCAGGGTCGGGTACATTTCGTTAATTAACTAATTGGAAAACTCTTGCAATACCGACGTGTGTAAGCTCGCAGAATTAACATGAGCTTGCCAATATGTTGTTTTAAGGTTAAACAACAACCATTCTCTATATGTACAACAATCTATATGTAACAAATTTATATTCAATTAACCAAATTACATGCACTAAAACATTTCTACTGAAATATTATATGCGTTTTAATTATTTGATTAAATTTTTGATTTTGATTTTGACCCAAGGAATCCTATTCAGACCCTCTTTGTTAACCAAATATCATTATCAACGCAAAAAGGTCGTAATTACTTCATTTCCCTTATATTATTATGACAATGAACATTATCATGGATCTACCATGGTCAGACACACCTAATATAAAGGCTAATAGGCCTCATCATCATTATCATCATCATCATCATCATCATCATTTCAGCCGACGGACGTCCACTGCAGGACATAAGCCTTTTGTAGATACTTCCAAACATCACGATCCAGCCGAGCCGAGCCGCCTGCATCCAGCGAATCCCTGCGACTCACTTGATGTCGTCAGCCCACCTGGTGGGGGGTCGACCAACTGCGCTTTCTAGTGCGGGGTCGCCGTTCCAGCACCTTGAGACCCCAACGCCAATCGGTCATTCGTACTATGTGCCGGTTTCAAGCACTGGACCATGCCACGGAGAATAGCTGGAGCAGTGAAAGGTGGCATCTTGGAAGGGATCCCTTAAACCTACATCCGGAGTCACAAGCCTCTAGGACTGCTCAAGGTATTCTCTTTCATTCGAGGGATTGTTTTGGTTATAGTTTGATTTGTTAAGTAAGTTGTCTTGACAAATATTGTTCGACATTGGTTTTCTTATTTTTGTAATCCACTTCTGAATCTGCTAAATGTACTTATATTATACATACATATATATATGGAGCAGCGAACATAGAGACGTAGAGAGATAGTGAGAACAGAGCATAATTATGGACAAACTTATTGTCTTCATAACAGAGGCATGTCTGGGTATCGCAGACAATCCATTACTGCGTAATTACTTATTTTCTAATATAAAATTATTTCTTTGAACATAAATAATATATCTACGTTTAGATTGAGTTCATAACCAAATTGACTTCAACTAATTACGTTAGTTATTTATTAAAGCAATTTGTCGGGTCTTCGGTCTCTAATCAAGGAGTCTAAAAGACCCAATTAGTGTTGTAAACGATAATTGGGAGTCAAACATTTAAGATAACAGTTTCATTAAGAAGTTGTCGCAACTTCAATGATTGGATCAATTCGTATTTACTAACAAAGCTATCGGAGGTCACAATAACATTCAAAGGTTTCTTTTGTAACCTTTTACTGTAATCAGCACTTTAAGATGAAACACGGGCTTTGCTTAGCTTTACAAATAGTTATTAGTTAATTCTTATTGTTCCGATAGTTGTTTCAGTCAATGGTCATAAAGCGAAACTTCGACCAACACCTAGAACAGCGGTTCTCAAACTTGGTGACGGAAGCCTATAAAAAAACATTTTTTTCTATAAATGTATTCATAACTAATATACTTAGTACGAGTAAGTTACTATGTAACAAGTATAATAATAACAAGTATTAGAAAAAAAAGAAACTAATGGGAGGTATGAAACTGTTTTTTATTTTATTATTAACGAGGTTAGACGAAGATGTTACGTTTTGTTAAGTGCTGTACCAAATTCATTGTATTCTTAATTATTTTGATTTTTTTTATTCTTTATTTTAATTTAATTAGGACATTTCTTAATTTTTTTTAATCCACTTAATACATTATAAGTGTTAAAACAAACCACGGCTGAAACTTTTATAATGATTGATCCATCATTTTGGCTCTGTAATAATATTTGACTATCATTGAATACGTTCTTAAAATAAAAGCCTTATGTCGTAGAACATAAAGCTTAAGTTTTCATGGCAAAAATATTTCTTTTTACAGTTTTTTCTGAGTACAAGCTTCGAGTAACTTCCTTCCGCGTTGTTACCAGAGTGGCGACGCTATTTTCGAGTGTCAAAGGCGTTATAAATAAGGAAACTTTTCCATTTTTATTCTTCTTTTCTTCAGAAACTTGGGAAGTTAAATATTTATCACAAGCTTAGCTTTCAATCCAGACTTTTCCCGAAAATTCACATACCTATGTATAATTTATTTTTCAAAATCCCTCTTATTAATGAAGACCAGAGGGAATGATTTGCCTAATGGAAAAAGACACTATACATTGGCTTATGGACGTAATTAAAATACATTCACATACCAAATTTCAGCTTTCTAGTTTTAACAGACACTAAGTTATCTCACTGACAGGTTTATCTTTTTAATTAACAACGAAATTAGTATGCTATTTTCGATTTCTAATTACGTTTTTTAAGTGGGTCGACTTAAGTTGCTCTTTAAATAGCTACTGGTACTTAGCTGTTATAGATTTCTTTGTAATTTTATGATATAATTAGCCTACTTTTGTGAGGGCTGTTTGTGGGGTTCCAAAGGTGCTGGAATGGCGACCCCGCACTACAATGCGCAGTGTTGGTCGACCCCCCACCAGGTGGACTGACGACATCAAGCGAATCGCGGGGATTCGCTGGATGCAGGCGGCTCAGTATCGTGATGTTTGGAAATCCCTACAAAAGGCCTATGTCCTGCAGTGGACGTCCATCGGCTGATATGATGATGACAACTTTTGTGAATTTTTGCTAATTTTTTAGATATTAGAATTTTTGATAAAAGCTTAATATTTCACAAACGAACGTACGGATGGACAGACAGACGGACATAGCGAAACAACAAGGGTTCCTTGTGTACTACGGAACCCTAAAACAGGCATGTCAGTAGAATATTATCACTTACATCTCTGTTTTCTTCTTCTTCTAAATAACTGAATCTATTCAAATAAAAAATCACAGGCAAGAAGAAAAAAAGAATCGAAACTGATTAATAAACCTCGACACGATAAATTCAACTCAACAAATTCAGATAGCCTATATTTAATATTAGCTTATATACCTATTAAATATATAGCTAATAGTAAATATAGCTAGTAGTAAATAATGGTTATAATTCTTAAAGACGTCCTGTTATTTCTCATTTTCCTGACATGCCAACGTTGCTCATTACATACACAAACAACTCTTTGAAGTGAGTAAACTTCCCTGTTTTCCTTCCATTGTATACTCATTATTTCGGTATTTTAATGATATACCTTTGCCCTCATTCGCACGAGGGTTTTTTTTAAAAAGCGTTCAAATACAATAAACGCATTCACAAGTATATATTCACACGACAGCGTTTTTAAAACAGGACGCTTTTATTCGAGCAGTGTTGCATTTTCAACTTTGGGCGTTGGAAATACACCTTAACTTCATACTCTATTTGAACGTCCCATTAAAAAACTCTCGTGCGAATGTCACATGCCATTCGTATTTTAAAAACCCTGTCGTGTGAACATAGACTTGGGAATGTATATATTGTAGTTGAACGCATTTTTAACGTCCGCTAAAAAAGCTCTCGTGCGAATGTGGGATAATGGTGTCATGAAAAACGTTTCCATGACGACTTGTATAATAAAACATATTTAGGAAAAAGAAATTTTGGAGTTTAAATAAATAAGCCAAAATTTACTTAAAGGTTACTTTAACGTAAGGGTAAGCAATTATTATCAAGCATAAGCATGACCTTATCTCAAGCCATGCCAACTAAACCAATCGTATTCCCTTGAAGTTATAGTAAAAGCTCCCTAACCTCAACGCAAATTAATGTAACCAGATCCGAGACCCAAATCAATTTCGAATCACCGTTAAATCGTTAGTACTGTTAAACCTGATGAATTTGCCCTACAATTTACATGTCAAATCAATCTAGACCCACGTCGACAATATACAGCTACGTTTGCGTACGTACCCAAATAGAGCCGGGACCGCAAAACCCGATAAGGTTCCGATTTATATCACCCGATTGAATTGAAATTAAATTCGTCTAAATTACGGAGACATGCTGACCGAGACCAACATCATCATCATCATTATCAACGGCTCGGCTCACTGCTGAGCTCGAGTCTCCTCTCAGAATAAAAGGGGTTAGGCCAATAGACCGAGACCATACTAACATATTATTATTCTATAACAAAATCTATATCTAACTTCATAATTACATTCTATTAAACAATCTAGGAGTGTATCTAACTTCTAACTCATATTCTATTAAATTAATATTGTTATGAACTAGCGAACGCCCACGACTCCGTTCGCGTTAATTCTGCTTAATATAAATCCGCGGAAACCATGCATTTTTCCGATACAAAAAGTGGCCTTTGTTGAGCTGCAAGGTTCAATTTATCAAAGCAGTTTAGTGGTTTATACATGAAAAAGTAACTGTCAGACAGACTTTTAAATGGCATTAAAAATATTAATAACATTATTAGGTATGGATATGGCATCGCATGTGACAGAGGTGAGGAAGAACAAAGAAGTTCAATTGTTTTATTAAGAGTGTGCAATATGTAATTTGGTGGTAACAAATGGTTCTGGATCTCAGATTTTGGAAAAGTTAGGAGCCTGATATTTTGGTAAATGATATTTCAAAGTGTTAGCTTCGTTATGACTATACAAAATACACAATTTGTGAAACTTTTCTCGATAGTTTATTTTTTTGAAAAATACATGTTTTGCTCACATTTTGCTTTCAATCTCAGGAAAAGCAAACTTATTTTCTTAAATTTTTGTTTTGTATAGAAAATTAGGTAGGTATATCTTGAACATGGCCATTTTGTTTTTCGTTATGTTGTTTAATTTACTTGCAATTAGGTAAAAATGGTTTTGGCGCTCACGTCATAAAATTTGCGTCGCGCGTCAATCGCTCCATGCTTTTCACTCACGTGAAAGTCATAATTCGGCGTCTCGTTTGCGCTTCGAATTTTATCCATATCGTACCAACGCGCTGCGCGCTCTTAAGTATAGCAGGACTGTAACGATGTTTTGTATATCACGTGCGAGTTTCGTATCCACCTCTATTTCTCTTTGTCTAACACGATGCTATTGGAATAAATTTATAAAAAAAAAAAACAAAAAAAGAGATAGATAGAGGCAAGTTCGAACGTCAAACTTGCGAGTTATACAAGACATTGTTAAATAATAGCCCAGCAGCAAGCTAGTAATTATCCTACATGCGTTTCATGGAAATTCTCTGTATTGTACAGGATTTTAGTAAAATTCAAAATAAAAAGGAAAACCTACCTAGATTAGCATGCAAATTTTTACCGGGAAAAAATATGAAAACGTTGTCAAAACGTCACATAATTCAAAATGTAGTAAATGGAGGCAATATATCTCCATACAGCTGTTTCATGATTCATCAATTTATGGTGTCATTGAGGTGTACAATTTTTAAAATTCATGATATGATGATACGTGTGTGAAGTCTGCCAATCCGCATTGGGCCGGCGTGGTGGACTATCGGCCTAACCCCTCTCTTTCTGAGAGGAGACTCGAGCTCAGCAGTGAGCCGAATATGGGTTGATAATGATGATATGATATTAAAAACCTACTTAAAAATATCTGTACCTTTTACTAGAGTTGTATAATATCATCATCATCATCATTAGTAACCTATATTCGTCTCACTGTTGAGCACGGGCCTCCTCTAAGAATGAAAGGGTCAGCCCAATAGTCCAACGTCTTTAGAATCGAAGGCTGAGGTCATGTCCACTGGGCTATTACGGCTCTATATAGATTAATATATTTATGTAGGCTTATAACTTCAAATAACGAAATAACTACACATATATATTGTCAGTAAGACAAAACTTTACATACTTAAGTAACAAAATAGGACACATCAAAAAAATATTATAGAAACTAAAACCCGGTTGCTTAAAAGTAGTGAACTGAAAAGAGAAAAACAGGTATCACAACACCTGAATACAATTCGACAGATTGGTGCATTGTTTTGTAAGCTTACTAAATCAAGTAAATATGTACACCTTAGTATATTCAAATAAGTTATACTTAATACTTTACGCACCGTAAAGTTTACGGTGCTACAGGTGGCGACAAACATACTTTGTTACCTACTGGCGAAGAAAGATCTACCAATACTGTTTGTTTTATATTTTGGTAAATACTAGACTCCGCGCCAAGACAGAAGTCCAGCGGCTAAAACCTGAATTAAAATTGACAGCGCCTTACATAAATGGCAGTAAGACCGCAATTACCAAATGACAATGAGAGCCATTAAGACAGTAACGCCGCGTCTACGGGACTTGTTTCGTGGCGCGGAGAAATTCTTAGAAAAACAAAACTAAAGTTTTGGTCTTTCTAAGAATTTAAATACATATGTTTACTAAAAAATTATAAACATATTGGAATACGAATGTATATTTTTGGCATATTTCACAGGAAATACGTCACAGATGAAAATGAGGAAGTATTCACAAGTATTACCTACCTTAGCCTTAAAATAAATCTTATCCTTCGCAAACGATTTCAAGTTTCCAGATTTATGTCTTCTAGAGTCTAAAACAAAAATCCTTTCCGAATGCATATTTTTGATTTGTGACCAAAGTTTAGCGTAAGATTTGCAAAGCAAATTTAAGTTTTCCCAAAAACTTTTTTACTGTCCAAGTAAATTTGGAATCCGCCAATTTGTAAACTAGCCAACGCCTCGCGGTTTCACTCGCGTAGTTCCCATTCCTGTGAGAATACGAAGATAAAATATATATGACACTCACAAATAACGTGACTTTTTAGTGATGAAAGAATTTTCAAAATCGGTTTAATAGACACAGAGATTACGCACTACAACACAAAATCTTTACCTCTGCATAATATTAGTATAGATATATATATAGAATATAGATAGCTACATAATCCCTGTGGTTTTGATATAATAATGACAAAATATTTGAGACTATAATCAAAGTTTTACCAAAAACATTACAAAGTCAATCCAACAAGATTTTTTTTTAAATTCAAATGCACCTAAAAGCAAGAGAATTCAAATCAGGGGTCGCCGTATCAGCCGTATCAATGATACGGGGCCCCTAGTCTTCAGGGGCCCCTTACGTGTAAAAGCAAATAAATTAGTAAAATGTAATCTACAATCACACTTAATTCGGTGCTTCCCGGAAATAAACTGCAGAATTTTCACTTCATCAAAAATGACAAATGTCAAAAAAAGTATTTTTTTCCCTTGACCTTACGACAGAATGTTAGAATCGTCCTACGTTAAGTCGCTGTCATATTTATTTAAGCGGGCATTTTTGTTTCTTTGGTGAGAAATCTTTACCCTTCATTTGGGCCCCTAACAAATACAGGGCCCCCATTAATCCAAGGCACGCTACGCCACTGATTCAAATGTTTAAAGGATGGTAAAGTCTATGTATATTTCAATTATGGTTTTGGAAAGTGCAAATTGATTTCAAATAACAATTCCCAAACGGTTACCCGACCGAAAATTTGGAGAAACTTTACAGACGATATTTAATTAATTAATCAATCACTTTGAGCCAAAATTGGGCGGTTTAAAGTTTTTCAATGAACACAAGAAGACTCGATTGTAAATGTTTTTTCATCGGGCAAAATGTTACCCGAGTTAAATACAATTTGTCTATTCGTCTGTAACTTTTTAATTAAGGTTGAAGAATTAGTTTCGTCACTAAATGGTACTGAACAAACGTATCTTGACGCCCATTAGTATTATCATTTCTCTAGTTTCTTGCTTATTCGAGGTACTGAAAAAAAGTTTTTATTGCATTAAAATTATTTCAAACTAGCAGACCTGGTCGAGCTTCGCTTTGACTTATTATTATCAGGGACTAGCTGACGCCGCTCGGTTTCACCCGCGTAGTTCCCGTTCCCGTAGGAATATGGGAATATTATATAGCCTATAGCCTTCCTCGATAAATGGGTTATCTAATACTGAAAGAATTTTTCAAATCGAACAATCCTGAGATTAGCGCGTTCAATGAAACAAATATACTCTTCAGCTTTATAAAATTAATAAAGATGCAATGAAAAAGCTTTTTGAAACTGAAAATAAATAGTTGGTTTAAGTTTAAACTTAATAAGACAAAATCTTGTCTATGAAACTCTTTATGTGGCGGTGTTTGCTACCAAACTCCTTCGAAACGACTGGACCGATTTTTATGAAATTTCGTGTGCATATCGGGTATGGGTAACGGTATATGAGAACTGATAAATATCTACTTTTTATACCCCTAAGTGAATACAGTAAAACAACGTTTAGCTAGTAATTCTATAATAATACGACTGTAGCTACCCAGGGGCTAGGCGGTGCTTTGCCCCGGGCCCCTCAAGTTCAGGGGGGCTTCGAATCTAAACCAGGAAATCGAGAACGAACTGAACTTAGAAAATTTCAAAAACGAAAAAGTTCTGATGATAAAAATAGCTTCTTAGCGTTTTTATGTATTTGTACATAATTTAATATTTTTCTTTGACAAACCTTATCTAACCTAACCAGCCCCCCTAGCCAAGTGACACTACGATTCTTTTCTACGATCGCTAACTCTTCGAAAACTACAAAAATGTATGGGTATGACAGATCTTGATCACGTGACCTGTCTATATATTCCCATACATCTTTCTACTTTTCGAAGCGTTAGCGATCGTAGAAAGAGAATCGACGTGCCACTTGGCTAGGCGAGCAGTTTAGATGTAGTGGGGCCCCATTTTTTCATCACCAGGGCCCTTGATTACCTAGCTACGCCTCTGTTAGGTCCATTAAAAATTAATATTATTTTATGCATATTTGCATTGGCAACTTGTTTTCGTCAAAGTACCGCAAAGAAATGCTCTTTAAAGCTCAAAATAATTGTATGGATAGTGAAAATGATATGATGACATGGCCTACTGACCCACTCAAAGACACAAAAGATCTATTCATATTATTTTATGCATTGGCAATACAATATGTCCTCAACAAAGCACCGCAAATGAAGTAAGAGCTCTTTAAAGCTCAAAATAATTGTATACATGCCCTATAATTCATGGGCCGATGGCTTGCAATAGTCAGACAAACCGTATTTTATGAAGGCTGAAAATTTATCAGCCTATGCTCTTACATAGCTAACAGAATTCAAAGATTTAGGCCTTCATCGAAGTATTTAGATTTCTTCGGAATTATATGAGAATTTCCTTAGTCGCTAGTAACAGTCAGTTAGTTTTTTTATACAATATAATCTCGCGTATGTCTACAATTAAGCCTGATGTAAACCATTAATGCTTAATGCTATCTAAGTTGGAGCATGCTTACCTAGAAGATGCCTATTCACTCTAGCTTTCAAGGAAATTATATGTGTCAGGGCATTCCAAATTGATGTGCGAATTAGAAATGTGGATCAAATCGCAAATCGTTTCGCACGAGTTGCCTGGATATTCACAACGTAAAGAATTCGCGGCAACCCTTCGAAAAATATCAGTAAAGATTATTTTAGAAGAACTTTATAGGTCCCTAGCGAAAAATTGGTCCAAACTCCATATTTGGAGTTACCATATTACCATACTTAGCTGTAGTAGGAGCATAGGTTGACGAAATTTTCAGCTTTCAGAAGACGAAGTATGTCTATCTATGGCAGACTCTCGTTCTATTGTGAATGACATTATTTTGCTTTGTGCCCGCACGTTCAATACCAGGGCATAGCCTTTTAACGGCCATAAACGCTCAGTCATCCGTGAAATAGATTGAGGTTTTTCGCGAAAACTTTTAAATAGGCCAGCTTTGTGAGTAACGTCGAACAGTTTTGATCAAGGTTTTATTCGTATCTAGACTCTAAAATGATTAATCGTTAGAAAATATTAAATTGAAACATTATATTATTATGTTATATTATATTAGAGCCGTGATAGCCCAATGAATATGACTTCTACCTCCGATTCCGGAGGCATAGGTCATATCCTATAGGTTATATCCTTCGTGTGAACGATGAAGGAAAAACATCGTGAGGAAACCTGCGTATCAGAGATTATTTTTAATTCTCTGCGTGTGTGAAGTCTGCCAATCCGCATTTGGCCAGAGTGGTAGACTATTGGCCTAACCCATCTCATTCTGAGAGGAGACTCGAGTGAGTGAGATGAATATCTATACTAATATTATAATGCTGAAGAGTTTGTTTGTTTGTTTGATTGAACGCGCTAATCTCAGGAACTACTGGTCCGATTTGAAAAATTCTTTCCTTTCCTTGACCTTTCATTAAGGGTTAACGGTATGTGCTTACGATCATTTATTATAATTATTAGAAATTATAACTCCCAAATTTTTAACTCCCAAACGGATAAAGCGATTTTAGTTTAGTTTATTTTGTATGAAAAGTGATTATGTGCGAGTGCTCTTAGATATCTTTGATGAAAATCGGTTGAGCCGTTTAAAAATTTTGGGGTGTTAAAGTGGGGAAAAATAACCGAATATCTGCAAATATACTCGAGTGGGGTCTCAAATGAAAGCGCACTGAAAGAGATTATTGATGACTTGATCGAGATGGTTAATAATTAATTTCATGATCTTCGCGGTATTTTAAAATTTTCGATGTTATGTTAATAAAATAATCATACAATATAATACTTGACTTGCTGAGGGATTGCAGAACCATCAACTTTCCAACTCCGGGCTGAGACTTTTAAATTGAAATTTTCTAGAATGAACGAAATGCTCAGTACTTCACAATCCAAGATTCGAACCCAAAATCTCGTGATCCAGCTAACCATTAGACCAACTGGACAATTACAACGAGAAAAGCATTTACATAAAAGCTTGTTATTTCTCTCCCATTTGGAGCACGAATTTTCTAATCTATTCGCGCGCACATATCGCGAATCCCATTTAAAACGCCCTAGACAAGGCCTAAACAAGCATTTTAAAACGCAGTTCGCTAAGCATTTTCTATTAATATACCATTTACAGAAAATCAGCATGTAGAGAGTAATTTTGCAACCGTAATAAGGTAGGTATACATACGTTTGCGAAATCCTAATGAACTTGAGCGAAGCTGAGTCGCTAAACCAATAGACCCACGTCGATCCTGAAATCCCGATGCCCCCAATCAGATGTCCCCGGGGCACGAAGAAATAGTGTAACGTATTGACGGACGGTTTAATTCGATTTGCTTCAGTAATTCTCACGAATGTGGTAAATATGTAGCGCTTGGTAAAATAACAGTGAATTTTATTAGTGTAGGTAAAGAAAGTGGGTATTATTTAGCGCATGTTCCCTAACCTCATACTTCACTTCAGTTACTATTTTTAGCAGACTCAGAAGTGGATTAAAAAGAAAACCAGTGTCAAACGAATTTTTTCACAAGATTTCAAATTCACAAGATTTGAGACTACTTTATTAACAAATCAAACTGTAACGAAACGGAAGAGAATGACTTTGAGTGGAGTCGCGGACTTGTGACCGTTGTAAAAGGTTTAAGGACGTCCTTGATAGTTAACTAACACTCCCCATTTTCCACTGAAGTCACTCTCCTCGCCTATGTCATAACAACCCATAAAGGATTTATGACATAGGAGGACACAACAAGAAATGTGGAGAATGCTGAAGCCGATCGTACGACGAGTGCCTTATATCGTAAGTCGTTCCCGCTAACCGATCGTTACCGCTCTCTAACTCCCTACTCTTTAAGGAAACAAGTCGCGCTACCTAGCGTCGGCACAAGCCAACACGAGATCGAGCGACGTCATATCCATCTCTGACTACGATTTCCTACACTTTTTTACTTAATACTATTCGACTGCCATCCCAATTAAATAACCTAACAGATGAGATATTTCTAATGCCGGATCTTAGACCAAGTGAGTATAACCAAAGATAAGACAGCTAGGCATAAAACGATATCACAGCGGTCGACCCCGGCGGCAATATGCTCATAAAGTATACCAACACTTGTGGTATATAGATACCGCAAGATAATATTTACTGTTTGCATGGAGACTAACCAATCGTAACACCCATTTCCTCAATAAAAAGGAAAACGGCGCAACAAAAATCTTAATAAAAGCTTTCGTCGCTTGCTGTGTAGATATACAGGGTGCTCGGGAGTATTTTCCATAACTTTAATTAAAAGTGTTCAAGGATTCTAAAATCATCATCATCATGTATTCTAAAATTAATATTTTCGGGGTAAATATTTTTTTTTTTGTAAATAGATCTTAAAATGTGTCCCTTATACGCATCCTTATAATTATGACGTAGACAAGTTTTACGTAGGGTAGAGGCACCAAAAGTTGAACAGACCACAATAGATGATCGTTCGTAAATTACCTTGGAAACCTACTTAAGGTAAGCGTCTTCAAATTTGTTCAAATTTTAGATTAAAAACCTACATCTGTAAGGAATTACAGATTTTATTCGTTCAAGAAATTTTACATATGGTTTTTGTTTAATCAACTGAACACAGAAGTATATTGAAATAAACTAGCTGATGACCGCGACTTTGTCTGCGTGAATTTGGTTTACACACGTTTCATTCAAAGTTGACCAAAACGCTTAAACGTTCATCTTTTGGTTCCAGTACCCTATTTTAAAATGCAAGGATAGATAAAGGCGTGTGTTACATGAATAGTCGAAATTATTTAAGTTATTTTGTATGAAAACATAAATAGTTTTTATTTTTTGGTTAAAAAAAATTAGTTATGCAGTCCGGCTCCTATAAGTGGACTTGTCAACTCCTTGAAGTTATGGGAAATACTCCCGAGTATCCTGTATATACCTACCAATATAATAAGAAGGTAAAGTTTGTGGTATTGTAGGGGTAATCTCTGGATCTACTGAACCGATTTTGGAAATTCTTTTACTACTAGAAAGCCACGTTATATGTGAATATTACAGGCTAAATTTTGTCCCCGTATTATCGCGGGAACGGGAACTACGCGGGTGAAACCGCGGAGCGTCGGCTAGTGTCCTAAAAACAAAGATCTTCTCCGAATGGCGCGTTTCCCAGAAACATAGCATAACATTATGTTATACGTATTACGTCGACGTAATATTATAATGAGGGAAATCTGAGTATGTGGAAATACTCAGATTTGTCAGTAGCGAACTTTTTGAGGTACTATAGTGCTATGGGATTTCGTATTCGCAGAATTTGCAAGATAGCGTAATCAATACAATACTCTCTCTTAATACGGGCCTCATAAAAGTCTTGGTAGGCGACGGAGCGAGCTATGCTTACATGAACAATTTTCAAATCTAATATATAAAATTCTCGTGTCGCGGTGTTCGAACTTGAACTCCTCCGAAACGGCTCGACCGATTTTGATGAAATTTTTTGTGCATATTCAGTAGGTCTGAGAATCGGCCAACATCTATTTTTCAAACCCCTAAATCCTAGGATAGGGTATTGGTAGGGTAGGGGTATGGTATAGGGATAGGGTAGGGGTAGGGTAGCGGTAGGGTAGGGGTAGGGTAGCGGTAGGGTAGGGGTAGGGTAGGGGTAGGGTAGGGGTAGGGTAGGGGTAGGGTAGGGGTAGGGTAGGGTAGGGTAGGGTAGGGTAGGGGTAGGGTAGGGTAGCGGTAGGGTAGGGGTAGGGTAGGGTAGTGGTAGGGTAGGTTTATGGTATAGGGATAGGGTAGGGGTAGGGTAGTGGTAGGGTAGTTGTAGGGTAGGGTAGGGTAGGGGTAGAGTAGAGGTAGGGTAGGGGTAGGGTAGGGGTAGGGGTAGGAGTATGGTAGTGTAAGGTAGGGATAGGGAAGAAGTGCAAATAAATAAATTAATAAGTCAAAGCGAAGCTTGAGCGAGTCCGCTAGTTTTATAATAAGATTTCACACACTGTCATATTACCTCCACTCCACAGCAAGGCTAAACAAGCATTTTAGCCTCTAGCAGCTAAAGTAATTTTGTTTTTTAAATTTTTGTCTGTTACGAGTACTAGCCTAGTTCTATAAATACGAAAGAGGTTTAACTCTTAAATAGTTTAATCATACTTACTTACTAAAATAATAACCTGTATAAAAAAAAGGAGGTTTTATACGTAAATAGAATCATCATAGGTAGGTACGAGTATGTAAGGCCTTGATTGGTTAATAAAAAATTTAAATTAGAACGAAATGCAGCGTTCTTGTCTATGGAATGCGTAGTTTTCTTTTTAATTTGATTTTTATTTAGTTGCGAGCTGCGTCTGCTAAAAGAATTTTATCATGAATATAGAATTAGAATACTGTACTGAATTATTTTATTTTCTCGCAATCGCAAATCCCAACACGCGGGGCTAAACCCATTATAAACTCGGTTTCTATTTAGCTGGCTTTGCTTTGCGGCTCGTGTCCTAAAAATACCTCGTATATATTTTTAGCCCCTTGTATAACAAACTATTATGATTTATAAAAGTTTCATCATTATCAACCCATATTCGGCTCACTGCTGAGCTCGAGTCTCCTGTCAAAATGAGAGGGGTTAGGCCAATAGTCCACCACGCTGGCCCAATGCGTTTTGGCAATTGGCAGGCTTCACACACGCAGTGCAGGTTTCCTCAAGATGTTTTTCCTTCACCGTTTGAGACATGTGATATTAAATTTCTTAAAATGCAGAAAATCCCGAACTCCTATTAAGATAAGTGTAAATAAGTCAATTATTTTGACGACACAGACAGACATTAAAATTTTATTTAGGTAAATCTAGTGAAGAGTTGAGGATCATCCTCCCATTTTTTGAAATTTGTCTGAAATATACTATCTATTCTGACAAAGTTGTGGAGAAGACAAGTTGCCTGAACTTTGGCCAACTCAATCCAGCTAGCCTGTGGCGCTACCTGATAAGTGATACAAACTTTGCAAAACTGCGAAGTTTGATTTCACCACAAAGGAATGGCGGTCGCTACGAATCTTCAGAACTGTGTGAACTTGATACAACTTGTTTTGCTTATAAACTTTGCTAATTATATTCATTTGAAATGCAGTAGCGCCTCGACAGGAGACGGCAGCATGTTTTGTTGAATCAAACGAAGTTGTAATGCGATTGTACAAGAATGCAACATTTTCATTTGAAGGTAGGAATAATTGAACTCGATCTGAAGGCGGAATTATATTTGTCTGACGTGTCGTGTCGTGACGTCGACGTCGGGTCTTCTCCGACCCGTGGTACACGGGGCGGGGGTACGGGCCTCGAGGCAATGCCTCCTTGCCCGTGCATGTCGCGGGGGAACTTTCTCCCCCGGTGACTTCTTCCAACCCCTCCCGGGGTTGAGGCTTTTCAGCGTAGGGGATTGGGCTTTGAGCCCGTTAGCCCCGCGCGGACTGCGATTCCTCGCTATCCTGCGTCGGGGCGGCGCCGGGTTCAATGGAGGTCCCTGCGCGGACTGCGACGTCGTCGCTATCCTGCGCAAGGACGTGACGTATCAGAACAGAATCGGTGTTTACGTGCATTGGCGCTAGATGGCGCCACTCAGATTTTATATCAAGCTATCACAGTTTGAAAGTTCAGGGTGGGTTTGGGTGCTCCGGACCTTACAATCGGTATCATACATTTATATGGCAAAGTTTACACTTACGAGTATGTGTTGCGACATGTCTAGTGATGGCTTCTGATGTCGTATACAAAATGTATGATACCGATTCTGTTCTGATGCGTCACGACACGACACGTCAGACAAATATAATTCCGCCTTTATTCTCAAACTACGGAATTGTGTCTGAGCATTATACATATACACTAGAATTGTATTTATTTTTAGATCTCGACGTGTCGTAATGGGTTTTATGAGTTCAAATGATATTGAGTGTAGCGGCCTTAGAAACACTTTCTTATTTGTAATAAGTGTTATAAATATCAACATAAATTATCCGTAAGGCATCCTAAAACTCTAGGCTTGTTATTTCGTGTACAATTTTATTCATCTTGGTTAATGTTATTTGTTATTAGACAGTTCTGGTTAAAATTGTAAAACCTTTGTTCCACATTGGTATTTTTATTTTTAAATCCATAAATCTACTGAGACTATTTTATCTTAAAGTAAATTTGGTAAAGTAATTTTCGTATTACAATGTGATTTTTCTCCCAAAGTTTTATTTGAAGCAAGATTGCCAGGTTTGATTAATGTAAGCCTGGGAGGACACTTAAGTGACTTTTATGAACTAAGTTGTCGAAACTTTGATCTTTGGCCGAGTGTTCTTGATACACTTTGACTTTCTCCCTCGGCTCTGAAACCGATTGTTTTTTGTTTATATTGTTTGATACCTTGTTACTTTAACAAAGAACAAATATAGCTACTTGAATCTTGAAGGCTCGTCATTATTTTCTAAAGAGGTGCGAATTCTACCTGACTGAACGTGTGGAACAACGAAATGAAAGATGGTTTTTATTAAAATAAACATATTTTTTTATATAAATTTATTGATTTTCATAGGTGAAATCTGTCAGCTGATTATTTTTGTGTTTCAGTTTTTTCAGGTACCTAAACTACAAAAAAGGAGGTATGTTTGTATTTAATTTAAAATTAAAATTTGATGCTTGATGTTTTCATGACATGCCATAATAATACGCAGGGTTCCCTTAATAAATAAATATTTAATACGCATTACATGTTTTAATTTTATTGAAACAATTTTGAATTCACAATTAAGCATTCTGGCAACAAAAAGGTAAAAGACAAAGACTTATATATGGGTACATATAAATTATACAGATAATATAATTAGCGGAGGTTCGAAGTTAAAACCACGCGGGAGTTCAGATTTCAGCCGCAGACAAACATTTTATGAAATTAAATAGTATTTTGATTGTATTTCGAAAACCCACTGCCATGTACACAGAACCATAAGGGTAATAATTACGAGTAAATGCTAATTTGCTTTAACCAAATTCTTAGGCCATGGACAGACATTAGTTTTTAGTGTTGCGGTTAAAATTAAGTATTTGAAACAATTCTTAATATGTGTTAAAGTTGAGGTTGAGCCATGTTATATTGAGGTATCCACTATACATTAAAGTAACAATTAAAATATTAAACTAGTAATGAAGTTTTTTGAAAAAAGCCTTTCAGATATTGTTGTAAAGGTTAGAAATGTGGTTGCCGGTGAACAAGAGGCATAAGAGGCGGAACACATATGCCACGTGTTGACTGGCACAGTTAAAATATTATTGATTTTATTAATTTCAAGTAGGTTTCAAATTTTACAAAAATATGTACAATATTAAATACTATATAAATATATTACAATTACTAATATAATATTATTATAACTATTTACATACCTAAATATTATTACCTACTAATCTAAATCTAAATATTACCTACATATTATACAAAACAAAAATAATTATAATGTTTCCTAAATTTAAAATCTAAAAAGACTTAGGCGTAGTAGAATTAATACGAATCGATTTCAATTGGTACACGTTTTATCGCAATACTAATTCTCTGACCTAAATATAGGCCAGACTAAATTAAATATTAATTAAAATTGTAGAGAATAATTCTCTACTTTCTCTACTCGTTACATTTACCCTATTTATAAAAAAATAAGATAGTCCAACGTAAGCCAAAGCCTTGGTTTACGTCGTAGGGCTATCAATTTGAAATAATTCTAAATTTAAACTAAAATGAATTCAAATGGAAAACATTTACCCCATTTGCCCATTTGTAATAAACCTTTTAGGGAACGATTAGGACCGTCGTTAAGTGTTAGCCGCGCGGTCACTACCCCACGTGAGCACACGTCCTCATTTGCTCGAAGCAATTCTAAAATTAAATCAAAATGAATTCAAATTGAAGACAAATAGCTTCTCAACTCGTTACAGTTACCCGGCAATTTGTTACAAGCCGGCAAATTAATAATTAATCACTTTCAACTGGAAGTGAGTTGAAACGCTAAAACTTGTATTGAGTTTTGGTTTGGTCTGGTGCGATTATGTTTAATTTTCAAATACCTATTTTATATATTTTTTGAATCTAATTTTGGAATTATATTTAAAAGTCGGTTCTCGAAGAGGGATAAAATTGTCCCAACGACCCCTGTAACTTTCAATCTTAAATACACAAATACAACCGTTCCATTTAACGCTTTATGTCAAGGCGCGTTTGAAACCCTTGTAACTTTAACATTAATTTTAGGTTTTCGAATAATTATTATCACCAATATCTTAAGTTTAACATTATTACCTGACGTTTCAAAAGAGCTTGTAAACTAAGCCGATTTGAAATAAATGAATTTTGAGTTTTGAGTTTTTGAGTTTTGTTTCTTACCAAACACGTTCCTAGCGACAGAAAAAATACTCATATTATTTTGCGATACATGTGTGTAGGTATTTATTCATATTTTGTAATGAATACAAGATATATAAGTAATTCGATTATCGCGAGTTCTGAATGCAGAAAGGGGCAATTATAATTAAACTAATTTGTTCCGTAAAAGACTTTGCTGCAGACACTAACCTGAATCGAGTGGAGTGTCCCGTGGAGCCAGGCCTGGTCCGTCGTCTTCTCGGCAGAAGTAGGTCGGTCGGTCGTATGTTGGTTTTCTTCACAATATGTCACCTCACAATAGATAAGTTGATAGCACAACGAAGATTAGTAATAGTATGTCCTTTTATTGCGATATGGTTATTTTAACGGGAATGCGTTGATAGCCGCTCGACTGGTTGCGGGTAACTAAATATATTGTTCAAATGGAACGCTTCCTTTACTATAGGTCGTGACCACAGCAATTAGTCATATAAGAATTATAAAAAATAATGACATTTGAAACTTCCTCAAGGTTGGTTATAGATGATACTTTATTTTTTTTGTGTCCCAGTACGGAACATAATTCAATATAATACATCAGTTACAACAATTTAATTATTATGAAACTTTGTTTTAATTAAGTTTACAATCAAAAACTCGAGTTCGTTAGGCAAAGACATAAGTAGAAAACTTATTCCTTTGTCAAAGTTTGAGACTTCATAATTCTAATTACAGTATAAGTTCATTGATCCACGTGTGCTCATAACTCAATTAGTAACAAGTAATTCAATAGGTACACGTAAGAGCATGTACGAGAGACAGATCTATATGAATTCATACTTCAGTTGAATTCTCAAATAGTTTCAGAGCCTTTAGACCAGAGATTCCCAAACTTTTATTTCTCACTGACCGCTTTCTAATTTAACTGCTTCCGGGGGACCCCCTGCTACTATCCAAAACTCGACAAAAAATGTGATTAGATTCACCTATGTAAAACTTCTGAATCAACAGCCACCACGAAAACAACAGTTAAAAAAAATATAGTGATAATTGATTACTTAGTTAATTAATTAATTGATTGTGTGGATGACAAAAAGTTAATAAAATTATCCAGGTAATTTCAACCAACTTTAATTTTTGATACCTACTCACACATTCAAAGTTTTTTCAAAAATTGAAGCCGTGATAGCTCAGTGGATATGACCTCTGCCTCCGATTCCGGAGGGTGTGGGTTTGAATCCGGTCCGGGGCATGCACCTCCAACTTTTCAGTTGTGTGCATTTTAAGAAATTAAATATCACGTGTCTCAATCGGTGAAGGAAAACATCGTGAGGAAACCTGCATACCATAGAATTATCTTAATTCTCTGCGTGTGTGAAGTCTGCCAATCCGCATTGGGCCAGCGTGGTGGACTATTGGCCTTAACCCTCTCTTTCTGAGAGGAGACTCGAGCTCAGCAGTGAGTCGTATATGGGTGGATAACGACTCACATATTCAATTTACAATTACTTTATTTAGAAAACTCCCCATTCGTTGTTGTGAAACCAGATATTTTTTTGTGGACCCTCGCCTACAAATCGTGAACCCCCATTTTTATGTCATGACAACGTAGACCACCGCCCAGTCATCCGTAGACACCTAGGGTACCACCGCGACCACTTTGAGAATCGATATTCTAGATCCACGTCGTTTTACAAAAGCTGAAAGTTTGACCCATACACCCTTAAAAGTTTATCTTTAATGGCGTCCAGCAAAGTTGGCACATTTTTAAACACTGATTTTAATTTAAGCATCAAAGTAAATTGGACTTCAAATAGTAGTGATTAAATCCATTTTACTTTGAAGTAGTTAATTAATAGGTATTTACTATTTATAAATATAGCATTAGGGGATATTTAGCGATTGATATGATTTCTCTTATTTTCACATAGATAAAAAATACGCTTCATATTTGGACGATTGAGTGTGTGGACCTTTGTAATCATATCCTGTCTTTAGTTGCTGACCGAACTTAAAATAATAGAAATATCTATTAAAGTTGTCAGGATTCAGATAATTAAAACTTCTTGAATGTTTCGTCAGCTTTATTATTTCAAATACTGTTATGATCTTTCTGTTAATGGTGATACTACTTTCGATTCGGAAAAGCAGACATTGCAGAGAAGAATCGATATGAAACTCTACAGCAGCTCTTTTCAAAAAATGTTGGTTTCAAACTGTTTTCTTTTACCATCGACTTAACTCGTGATTAGCTCAAAAGAATAATCGATTGCATACCCGCGTTATAATAATTCTAATTCATCAACATTCTTTTTCGTTAGTTCTGAATAATTTGAATTTCTTGTTCATATGCATCGTTATTTTGTTGTACATAATTTTAGGTAACTCTATTCTTTTTTGTTTTGTTTTATTTTAAGTAACGTTCAATCGGGTTAGCCTTCGTTAAACTTGATCGTCAGTGCAAATTGTCGGTGTGGGATACGTTCTGAATTAGGAGGGGCATCGTAAAATGGCCTCGAGGAAAAACATGGTCTGTCCCTTGGAGAGAGGTGCTAAAGTTGCGATCCAGCAAACTGTAGTACCACTGGGTCTGAAGTATTTATTGCAGTGTACTTGATATATTGATATTTTGTCCAATCGTCCAAATTGTTATATAGTTTGATGATACCCACTTACTAATCTCCTACCGACATTAAGATAACATTTATCAATGAAAAACGTATCAAATGGCGATTAATGGACCTCTGCTTCCAATTCGGGGAGCGTAAGTTCAAATCCGGACCGGGGCATTCACCTTCCAACTTTTCAGTTATGTGCATTATAAGGAATTAAATATCACTTGTCTCAAAAGGCGAAGGTAAAAAGTGAGAAATCCTGCATAGGTGTGAATTTTCTTAATTCCCTACGTGGTTGAAGTTCGCCAAGCTGCATTGGGTCAGTGCGGTGGACTTTTAGCTTAACCCTTCTTATTCTGAGAGGAGAGTCATGCTCAACAGTGTGAAGAATATGGGTTGTTAATGACGGTGATGTATACATATAAAATAAGGAGGTACTTATTTTGTGTGCAATCTACGTTGACATGTAAGAAAAGTAAACTTTTCTTTAAATTCGCAGCTTTTTAACGGATCATAGAGGTGTTTTAACTGCTGATAGGCCATTAGGAGGTAAGCTTATTGCAAAGACGTCAATTTAGAGTGTTTGACACTTCTATAAAAATATCATCTTAATGCTTTAACTGCATTTTTGTAAAATCCATATACTATAAAAATGTTTTGTTATACAAACTTGTCACCTCTTCGATGTATTGCTTTTTGGGTATAACTAAATTGGCACGGCTTTATGAAACCTTGAAAAAGTGTGCCCAAAATATAAATAAGGATTTCGTCGCGGGGAAGAAAAATTAATTTTAGAAACTTTTTTTGTACATAAGCTTTTCACAATCGCACTAAGGACGGGGGGGACTTCAACACTTTGTTAAGCAAGTTTCACTCTAATTTACTGACAATCTCCTTTTTGTCTTGAGAAATTTACCTCTTTTGAGACTGATTAATTTTCCTTTGTCACTTTTGCACGAAACAAAATTTTATGACAATTTGGTACAAAGTATGCTGATTATTTTTTGTTTGATTACTTACAAAGCAAAACTGAATGAAATATTTTACTATACATAAAAACGTTATATATACACCAAAATGCATACAATAAGCCCTTATTCGCAAGAGAGTTTTCTAAGCCCCCATTCGCACGAGAGTTTTTAACCGGGCGTTAAAAAAACATTCAAATACAACAAATGCATTCCCAAGTATATGTTCACACGACAGCGTTTTTAAAACGCCACGTTTTTTTCGAGCAGTGTTGCATTTTCAATTTTGGGCGTTAGAAATAGATCTTCATTTAACTTTACACTATATTTGAACGCTTTTTTATCGTCAGTTAAAAAAACTCTCGTGCGAATGAGGGCTAAAGGACAGTAATAAAACGTTCAAATACAACAAATGCATTCCCAAGTATAAGTTCACACGGTAGCGTTTTTAAAACACGACGCTTTTTTTTTCGAGAAATGTTGCATTTCAATTTTTGGCGGTGGTAGACCTTCATTTAACTTCATACTATATTTGAACAATTTTTGTTCGTCCGAATGAGGGCTAAATGTTATATGTTTTAGTACTAAGCCAGCGGAAAACAAATATAGTTTATTATATTATATTTTCAGTATCCTATTTCGCAAGAGTTTCGCTACAAAATGCATTCTTTGTCACTTTTCCTTTGACGCCTAAACAACCTTATGTGGGTGTTCTCTTGTCTTATTTTCTTTTGTCGTTTAAGGGGAAACTAAAAATATTAAATCATATTTCCGACGTCAAATGTATTTCAGAACACACTGAAACCCACGTTAGATGAGTTAACTATAACGAATAGGTATTTATAGTCTTTCATTGATAACTACAGAACTTTTTCTTACAGACACTATTGACAATTTTAACTGTAAGAAAAGCTTGTAGTGGTCAGATCTCCATCACTTTATAAAAGCTGAAAGTTTTTAAGCTTTTACCAGAGTTAGCAATTATTATAAATAATGTTTCTATCAGTCCGTGCAAATGAAATGTGTTCTAAAGAGCTTTTCTTTTTATATTACAAAACAAAATATTTATTTGCTACATTTACAACAAGAATAATAAAAGCAAAAAAATTAATATAAGAGAAAAGAAAATTGGTTACTGAGCAAAATTCACGAATGAACGGAGAGAATGGAGAGATTAATTCATCTCTTAGGCGTATTGAATTGAATGCTTACTCTCCCCTAGAATAGTAATGAAAAGGAAAAATTATTATTCAACTCTATTCATAGCTAATCAACGACCTAAATTAACGAAAGAACCACAGAAAAGAAATGAGTTTTATAAATATCAAAAGCGACAGTAATTATATCTATAGGCGGAATTATATTTATCTGACGTGTCGTGTCGTGACGCATCATAACAGAATCGGTATCATACATTTTTTTTTGCCACACTTCAGAAGCCATCGCGACATGTCAAGCCGGATTTATATTTGTCTGACGTGTCGTGTTGTGACGCATCAGAACATAATCATTTTGTATGCGGCACATCAGAAGCCATCACGACATGTCACAAAACATAAGTGTAAAGCCGGATTTATATTTGTTTGACATGTCGTGTCGGGACGCGTCAGAACAGAATCGGTATCATACACTTTGTATGGTAATGTTTACACTTGTGTTATGACATGTCGTGATGGCTTCTGATGCGTCGCATACAAAATGTATGAAACCGATGCTGTTCTGATGCGTCACAACACGATACCTAAAACATATAATCCTTATACATTTACAGTGTAAACTCTATATAACGACACAAAAGGGACTGTACATTTTGTGGCGTTATAGACAGTGGTCGTTATGTAAAAAGAAGAAAAATGTTTGAGTAAGACATTTTCGTGAATACATTTTCTTTTACTAGCCATGTTTACTATTTGAAAGTTTGTGAGCAACTAGAAATATGCTAACGTACTAATTCCATGTCTTCTACTTATTAGTCATGTTCAACAACAGTGAATACGAGCAATCCCATATTTGTAAACAAAATAACGAATTTCTTAGAAGGTTTGTTTGTGCATGATGAAGACAATCGAGTTTATTACGAGTTAGGATAATAAAGCGACACAAGAAAGCTAATTTTGGCAAAGGTACTTTTTATAACTTAATTGTCGTGTTAGAAAGTGGATGTGCTATATGGAGTGTATCATTGACGCTTTGCAGCGAGTTTGACGTTATATAGAGTTAACACTGTAATCTATATTTTACATGATTTCGTGATGCGAAACCACAGGATAACCACTGGACCAACGAGGCTGTTAATACTAAATTGTTGTGATGAACTCTTAGGATCCTAAATTGTTTAGCTATGATGAAGGATGCCGCTGAACGGAGCCGAGAGCGAGCTGACCCAAGTCGGAGACGGCGGCGAAGGACCGTCCCAGGACTGTCCGTTCCTTGAGTAGGGACTTCGACGTCGCAAGTGGCCAGAGTGGCTCTCGCTGCTTGTAACCTGCGACCCTGGAAGCTAGCAGCTTAGCACAACTGCTATAAGTGGTATAAAAAAACTTACTCTTAGACGAGCACTAGAGGCGTAGTGCAAAGTACGCTGAGGGTGGCCACCGCGGAGGTTTTAGTGGAGTGAGTGCAGTCTAAGATGGAAGCGGGCTAACTTGTTAGGAAGAGGATGAAGGATCGACCTACCACCGCGCATACCACTGCGCTACGGAGGCCGTCAAAAGTAAGTTCCACATACCCGTCTTATCACCCAGTAAACCCCCCCCCCCCCCGAAAATTGTGACAAGTTCTTGGGATATGCTACACAAGTTAGGAATCTAGATCCATAACAAAACAGTGCATTCACAACTGCGCCAAAGAGGTTTTCAAGTTTAGTTCAACTAAATTCACAGCTCTCAATCCAGGTCAGACAAGTTGTTTAAACTTACGAGATTCTTGAACTAAAGAACTTTCCCTGCATACCTACTTTTGATTTGTACCCCAACTTGCGGTGTGAAAAGCACCAGAAGTTCCTAACAAACTTTATGGTAAGTGTTCACTAAAATACGTTGGAGTTCGGAATTTATAGCTTTCTTTTGCGATGAAAGTTTCCGCGTGCCTGCGATCAGTTTCAGTAATTATAGAATCTTGAGGTTTCACCATCATCCACTGCTGGACATAGGCCTCTTACAAGAACTTAGAAACACAATGATCTTCCACTGCCAGCATCCAGTGGCTCAGTGCAACCTGCTTGATGTCCTCGGTCCTCCTAGTAGGGAGTCGACGAACACTGCGCTTTACGGTGCGGGGTCGCCATTCCAATACTTGGGACTCCCAACTTCCATCAGCCTTTCGCACTATGTGGCCTTCCCATTGCCGAATTCGCTGTGCTATGTGTGACTTTGACAGTTCTTCTGCTGATCCCCTCATTTCTGCTTCGATCACACAGAGAAACAATCAAGCATAACTTCTTTCATCGCCCGCTGAGTGAGTTTGAGCCTTCTAATAAAGCCCATAGTTAGTTGAGAGTTGGGATCGGTGACATACTACAGAAAAACATAGTAAAAGATCAAATTTCAAAGATCTCTAGCGAAGGGATTGAAAGAAACCAAGAAATCAATAAAATTAACAAACTCCTGTATCGCTCGTCTCGTGAAGATAAATTGCCAAATTTCAAACATGTGTCTACTTCTCTTCACTTGGTCGCATGTTAGCAGGCAACCAATAGAAAAATATCTCCTGACATTAATTATACTCCACGTTCGCTTATCGTGCTAAAATGGCGGTGTTAACTTAATTAATCATGTCATTAATTATTATATATTAAGTTTTTTTTTTGCAGGAATTAATAATGTTTTATCCCGGGACTTACTTTTATTTCTTTGTTATGTCAGAAAATAATTAAAAATATCCTACTAATATTATAAACGATGTTGATGTTTGGATGTTTGTTACTCCTTAACGCCGCGACTACTGAACCGATTTGGCTGAAATTTGGAATAGAAATAGATTTTATTCTGGATTAACACATATTTTGCATCTCGGAAAAATACATAGTTTTCGAGGGATTTCTGAAAAACTAAATTCATTTCGCATTCACGCATTCGCGGGCGTCCGCTAGTAAAAAAATACACGCACATCCTCTATTATTTTTGTTTAGATTTATCTCCATTTGGTTTTTTTTATTCTTTACAAGTTAGCCCTTGACTACAATCTCACCTGATGGTAAGTGATGATGCAGTCTAATGGAAGCGGGCTAACTTGTTACGAGCAGGATAAAAATTCACATCCCTGTCGGTTTCTACACGGCATCGTACCGGAACGCTAAATCGCTTGGCGGTACGTCTTTGCCGGTAGGGTGGTAACTAACCACGGCCGAAACCTCCCACCAGCCAGACCTGGACCAATTAAGAAAAGCTCAATCTGCCCAACCCAGGACCTCCGTTTTGTAAATCCACCGCGCATACCACTGCACCACGGACTGCAGTTGTTGTCAATTTACTGTTAATTGAAACAGTTAGAACTACATTTTGCGCAATCCTACAGAACAATCAATTTAACTGGATGACCGCGCAGTTTGGCCCGACAACTAGGCTACCCTCAAACACGTTATAAACAGATTTCGTCTAATTTATTATGCTTCGTTAGAAATAATTAATGTTAGTTTGCTGAACATAATTTTGGTTACTAAGCGATTTCACTTCTAGTAGAAATGGGTTAAGTTGGTAATAATGGTTGGTTTTTATGCTCAGACGTATTAAATAGGGACCTGCCTCGCTACACGTTTTGCATATGTCAAATTCTAAGTATCTATCAACGATCTAATACGTTTATAAAAGCTGTTTCTATAGAATCGATATTTCATTGTTGTAACTGTTCTCGTGGTGTAAATAGCTCCATAAAAATGCCGGATTGTGTAGTCAAATCGCTAATTTTTTAGATAGTATTTATATTTCTGACCATCGGATTGATACTTTTAAAAGCGATAAGAAACCACGCCAAATCCAGCCATGAAAAAATCTTTATCGTTATAGATATTACCATGATCACGATTGGGGTATAATATTATGAAAGTGTAAGAGGAAGCCAGAATAAGCCATCCCCAATCACAATCTCACGGGTCGGCTTAACTTTGCGGCTATCATCCTAATTTCTCCCCTGTTCAGTGGCAGCTATCTTTCCTATATTATCAGCGCGATCCATAGGTTTCAAACTTTTTTTGCCCACTGAGAATATGAAAAGAATATCTAATTATTTATATCACAAATGAAAATAATCCGTGATCCGTGGCCGTGATAGCCCAGTGGATATGATCTCTGCCTCCAATTCTGGAGGGTGTGGGTTCAAATCCGATCCGGGGCATGCAGCTTCAACTTTTCAGTTATATGTGTTATAAGAAATTAAAAATCCCGTGTCTCAAACGGCGAAGGAAAACATCGTGAGGAAACCAGGGAATATTCTTAATTCTCTGTGTGTTTGAAGTCAGCCGAATTGGGTCAGCGTAATTGACTATTGGCCTATCCCCTCTCATTCTAAGAGGAGACTCGAGCTCAGCAGTGAGCCGAATATGGGTTGGTAGCAGTAAAAAGTAAAAAATAATCATCATTATCATCATCAGCCTATTTGAACGGCCTACTAAGGCGTGAGGCCTACTTCCTTAGGATATGGAGCGTAGTTATAGACCTACTACGCAGCTTCAATGCAGGTTGGCGGGTTTATGATGATTCTCGTAATTTTGAACACGTTTAAACTGAACTCAGCTTAGAATGATAATGTTAAACACTTTTTCAACCACTATCAATTATTAATGAGCGGGACCGACAGCTTAACGTGCTTTCCGAGGCACGGGTGTAGCACCACTCCAGGCTGAAGAATTTTTTACTGAAAATTTCTTAGAAGTAATAAAAGCTAAGTATTTCACAGCTTGACCCAGGACTTCCACCGGTGATTCAAAGCAACGTAGGCTAACCACTGGACCAATGAGAAAGTTATTAAAAATAAATAATAATTTTTATTAATCCCAAAATTGCCAGTTCTTAATGAGATTGTAATCTGAAGCATTATAGATGATTTTATTATCGGTTAACATATGTGTTATTTTATTAATATATCTTTTTAAACAAAAAAATATTCAAAGAGTAATTATTATAATTTAAAAAGAACTAAAAGTGTAGGAACTTCCAATCATTGGCCTTAGCGCCTACTTTGAGAACCACTGGTTACTAACCGTTGCTCGCTGAAATGAGATAAGTCGGTATTTTCCAAATGTAATGAACAACTTAAGAAATCTTCAAAGAATAAAAATTCACCTTTGAAAATAAACTCGTTACCCCTATATAAAGTTTAAAAGTTCGCTTGTTTGAACGCGCTAAACTCTTGAACTCTTATAAAGACAAAAGCTTGCGTGTGTGTGTGTGTGTGGGTCAGTGTGTATGTTTGTTCCTCCTTTACGCTGCGTCTACTGAAGTGATTTGGCTGTTTGGAATGTAAATAGATTTTAATCTGGAATAACACAGGCTACTTTTCATCCCGGAAAAATTTATGGTTCCACATGAAAGAACATAATCTGAAAAACCTTTATCTTTATGATATTCTGTCATAGCTTGAATTAATACATCACCGGGTTAGTACAGCCTTCAAACTGATCAGTAGATAGAACATAACACGATTTTATTTTCCGATTTTTAGTGTAGTCGGTACGTTTTATGTTTTTGAAATCGGTTGAATTTTTTTTATTAATTTTTTTTATCTAAGGCAAAGTTTTATAGCTTGAAAGCATAAAAATATGAATCCAATTGTTTCGTACCGATATTTTTTTGCTCTAAAATAAAACCCCGCGGTTTTCAAATAACTACGGATGGTGTGTACGTACAAATAACAAACATACGAGTAGGTGCATTTAAACCGACAACTTTCAGTACGTTGTTCGTTAGGATTGTTAAAAAATACGACTATACCGGCATGGAAATGTAGTTCCCTCACCATTTTTCTCTTTTATTATTTTTTAATTATTATTTTTTAATTTAAAACATTTTGAATACCTAACTTATGCACAAAATGAATTAAGGCTTTATTTATAGTAAACTACAAAAGATACAACTATTAAAATGCATACATTTTTTTTATTGAGAAAGAATACAATAAGGAACTTAAGCTAACTTATCCTAATAACTATACAAATCATGCCCACGTGGAATGGTGGCAAGAATACTGGCAGCATTTCCGCGCTGGACAGCCAGGCTGATCCTTTGCGCAAAAAATGAGCTAGCCCTTCTGTCATCATGCATTAAAATAAATTAAAATTAATACTTAACCAAAATCTCCCTAAGTTACATAAGAAAAATTACAAAATACTTTTCAAAGTTTGCCGCTCTTGATCATCCCATCACGCAGACATTCCTGCGTTGAATTGCGATTCAAATTAAAAAATTTGATGATACTCAGTATTCACAGCTTTAGAAACAAGGTTATCCGAGCGAGAGCATATTTGAAAGTTTAACGTTTAAATAGCGAGCAAAAGAGTACGCAGATCATCTGCTGATAAGTAACCGTCGCTCAAAGTAAATAGCAGGACCTGTAGCCAAGTGGCACGCCGATTCTCTTTCTACGAACGCTAACGCTTCGAAAACTAGAAAGATGTTTGGGAATGACAGATCTTGATCACGTGATCTTTCGATAGCAAATGTCATTCCCATACATTTTTCTAGTTTTGCGAAGCGTTTGCGTAGAAAGAAAGAAAGAAAGAAAAAGCTTTATTAGTGAATTATGCCACACAACACAATTTGTTCTTTATCAATATCCTGCGATGTGTGGCACAACCCAGTAAACGGATCCAACTCAGCATAATGCTACATACTCTTTAAATAAAACGAGCATGCAGCGCTGGTTTTCAGTTGGAACCGTTGACCAGATGCCGCCACAAACACAGCACACAACAACCTTATTAACTAAAATAAACAATAATAATAACTTAAACTTAAAATAAAACATTACAATTAACT